>NW_007726822.1:229338-233259 GCF_000696425.1 Galeopterus variegatus
CCTCTCATATCTCATGGGCCAATACTGGTAACATGGACCCACCTGGCCAAATAGGACCATGGGGCGCAGTCCTCTCGGGTGTGTCTGCAGATGGGGCAGAGCTGGTGAGCAGTGCTGGTGACCACCCTAGCACCTTGTTCAGGGTCATCACCATCTGCCATGATTTTAATGATCAGGTCTTGTAATTTGTCCCCTAAATAAAGTAGTAATATTTGGCATAGATTGTTTTCTGCATACATTCTCTGGCAGCATATTATTAAATCTTGCTATAATGTCTGCCAAGTAAAAAATATTTGCCTTATCCCACATGTGAGTTGTTTGGGTGGTCTTCTGAACCCTAGATATTGCCTCACTAAAAGCTAACCCTAGTACAGGCACAGCCCACAGGACACCTACAGGGGTCACATTTCTGCTGTTGAACCTCTCTGGGGTTCAACAAGTTTAGGTTCAATACCTAAACTTGAAAGACCATACATATCTCTCAACACACTGCCTGTCAATATTTACAAAGAAACATTTTATGCTTATCCTCCTCACAATCAATAAAAGAATTTTAACAGAATAATGTGTGGGGAAAGTCTTGAGTTACATTCCAGAAACGATGATTAGACAGTTGCATAAGGTGAGGGTGTCCTACAAAGCACACAGGGGTGTGGGCATGGGTGGGGCAGGGCTGGCCCGAGAGAGGCCGCGTTCCTGCAGCGAGATCTGCAGCATCCTCATGCTGAGGAGGAGACACACTTAGCATTCTGCCCTCGTGTGTAAGTGTGTGACTCACATACGGGTGCGTTCCTGGCTTTTATTTTTCATTTTAAATAGATTCCCAACTGATATTTTTGTGGGAGTGTCTGATTCTTGGGAATGGATTCTTGACGTTCCGCAGAAGACGCCTGTGTATGAGCCACCGACAGCAGCACACTGTGGAAATTTTTTTCAAATAGCATCAATTTTATAGTATAGATTGTCATCTTTTTCAAGATTTTAAAAGAATGTTTAAGACGCAATCCTATTGCTGATGTGCAAATCACGTGTAAACGCCACCGTGTGTCGCGACCATCTTTCCTCGCCAGCTCATTTTTTTCCATGTCCAGAGAGGTTGAAATTAAAACAAAATACACAATCCTTTGAGAATTATAAAGTAACCAGGATGTAGATTTTCAAAACATGTTTCACCAATTGGAAGAATTCATGTTTTGTAAGTTTCCAAAAACTTCCTACCTGTGACTTGTTTTGAAAATCATAATTTTTTTTTGGTGGCTGGCCTGTAAGGGGATCCGAACCCTGTTTTGGAGATTAGAAGCTGCATTTGACAAGGACGTGTCTCAAGACCACCTTCTCGTGGCTAAATCCGCACTAGGCGATTCCCTTTAAGAGGCCCACTGGCTGCCAGTGTCAGGTGTCGAGAGCAGGACTGTCTGAGGTGACGCTAGGACAACCAGGACCTTTGGTTACTGGACCCGGTTGTCCGTCAGGAGTTGACGCAGAGCCTCAGGGATCCAGCACTCGGCCTCTTCCGTCAGGAAACGAGGGAAATGGTGATTTTTCTAGAGCAGGACACTTTGCTGCCACCTGCTGGAAAATTCTCATCATAGAGACATTCTTTGCCGTAGGCCTTGGAGACTTGAAGCCATCGTTAAAACATAAGACAATGAAGCCATGAAATCACTGTCTAAGTGAATGGGGACGTCGACACTGTGGCGGTGCCACTGAGAAGTGGGCTCCTGCAGCCACTCAGGGGACCCAGAAGTCACGCTCTTCTCCCCGGCCTGGCCTCTGAACGGTGGCCAAGTAAGACGAAGAGGACCCAGCGGGAACCATCCCAGTCTCGTGCCTTCTCAGCCCAGATGCAGACGCCCTGTCCCTGGCGCCCCGGCTCCGTCCGGCCCCGTCTCGAGGAGGGGCAGGTGGAGCCTCATCTCCTCCAGGGGTCCCGACGCGTGCGTGGGGCTGAGTGGACCCGGCCAGCACCCGGCCTGGGGAGGTGGGGGCGGCTGCTGTCTCCCCATCCACGGTCCAGCATCCTCAGATCGGGCCCAACAGAGAAACCGCCTCCCCTGGGTGGGGTGAGGACAGGGCGAGTCCAGGGGACGGTGGGAATTCCCTTCCCGGCGTGGGGAAGAAGAGCCCCCGTCATTCCCAGCTTCTCTCCTCTAAGCACACTTGGCTCAGGGCCCCTTAAGCTTCAGTCCCGCAGGGGTGTGGCTGTCCCCAGGGGCCTGGAGACCACTGGTCCTCAGCACGCTCTGCTCCCCTCAAGCAGCCCTGCTCTAACCACTGCCCCTCTGTGCCCCTCTGGGCATCTTCCCGGCTCTGCGGGTGGGAGTTCAGACGCTGGCCCCAGAAGGCTCTGGCACGTGTAGGATGGGACCTCGTGACGTCCGCTGGCCTTCTGGCGGGCCGCTGGGGGCGGCTGTGTGCCCAGCGCCGTCTGTCCCGCAGGACGTCCACAGCCCCCTGCTCCCCCGTTTGTTCCTCGGCCGGAACACTCCCACGAAGGGAAACTTCTCTCCTGCTGCTGTCACTCAGAGGCCCGCTTTGTACAGGAGAGTGGGATACGTGCTTGGCTCTTCCCCTCTCTTTATCAATTGCAACAATTTAAGTTGGATCCCAGGATCCTCTAAAGATGAGCAATTAGTTGTTTTTATCTCATGGATTTAAGCAGCTAAGAGGAGCGGACCCAAACTGTGCCATTTTCCGAACACACTTCAAATATTGCAAAGCCTCGTGTTCTGAGACCAGAGCAAGAGGTCACTTCCAGCAGGTCACAGAAGCCCCATCCCTCCTGGGTACAGGTCCCGTGGAGGCCTCTAAAATCGGCTGCTGACCTGGGGCTCCCTCTGTGGCCCATGGCCCTGCCTTTGGGTGACTCCCCTTGCTTCATGGGGGGTTCTTTGTGCCACAGAAAGGAAGCCTCCGGGACACCCCACTGAGACAGAAGCTGAGATGCAGCCGGGCCTGGGGCTCCTCCAGGGGACCCTTGCCCCTCTCTGCCCCAGGCAGCTGCAGCCACCAAGCCGATGGCCTCTGCCCCGGAGGAGCCACCGCTCACTCCCTTCTTCACCACCGAGGGTCCGGGGCCCACAGCGGGGCTGGTGATGGGGAAACACCGGTTCAGGCTGGGGGCTGCCCGAGTGTGGTGGGGTGGTCGGCCAGAGCCAGCTGATGCCCGGGGAGGACAAGGATGGCCCGTCCATGCCGAGCCAGGGGAGGAGGAGCTGGGGACAGTGCTGTCCCTGGGGCCCTGGGGGGCAAACCGGACGGAATAAGAGTCTGGGTCCCCCTGCACATGAACGAGTGGGGTGTGCGGTGCCGCCACCGAACTCGCCCACGTCCTGGGCTGTCCTCGAGAGACTCTCAGAGGACAGACGTGGTGCTTAGTGGGCTCATGAAGCTACCTCCTGCCGGGGCCGCCCCTGCCTGGTGCCCAGCCCTCTGCCTGCAGTTTGGGGACGGCTGTTTTCACACCAAAACTTGGAATATTGAGCTTTCACCTGGGGACTTTACAGAACCAGGTTGATAAACGGCAGACAAAGCCCCCTGGAAAGGGAAAAGAGAAACCTGTTTTCCTGTAACTGGGACGGGCAGTTCCCTGCCAGGACCCGCCTGATGGAGCAATTACAAGAGCTGGCAGGTGACGAGCGGTCGCTGTCTGCCTTCCTGCCCGGTCTGCGTGAATGACCCTCCTGTCACACTCTCCCAGCTGCACTGCTGCCTGTCGGAACCTGGATGACACCCCCCCGCGCCTCCATTCTCTCGATGGTCGCTCTTACGTTTTTAACATAAATTCTTTTTTTTTTTTTTTTTGTCTTTTTCCGTGTCCGGCAACGGATAGCAACCCTCAGTGTTGCCCCCGTACCGGACCGGGACCGGCAACGGGATCGCAACCCTCGGTGTCGCTCCCGCGCCTCACTCAGCCACTGA
>NW_007726822.1:233640-235115 GCF_000696425.1 Galeopterus variegatus
CTGAGCGGAACCGGTCTGTATGTGGGATCCGAACCCTCGGCGGGAGTGCCGCGCGCTTCCCAAGCGGCGCACTACAGCAGTGCGCCACCCGGCCGGCCCCTTTAACATAAATTCTTAACGAAGTCCAGAGTTGATTAACATCACTTTGCTCTTCCTGAAAAATACAAAGGCCTCGAAATGTAAAGCAGACGCCACCTTGCGTTTCCCACGTTACTGATAACTTGCTATCTTAGTTCCATCTTTCTTCTTTTCATCTTAACCTCTGCTTATCCCTGTGTATGAGCCGTGGACCTGTACGAAGTAACCGGGACTATGTGGGTTAGTTTCAACTTTACCCTGTGCCTGGGTAGGTGGCAAATGTGGCCACGGCTCTGCACGGTGGTGAGACGTTCAGAGCGGAGACCCATGCGGGGAAAAGGCCGGGTCACAGGGTTGTTTTAAAGTAAGTTGCAATGTCCACATACAGCACAAAACCAGCCTCTCAACTGCCCCTTCCCTAGGCAACCACTAATATGCTTTCTGTCCCCAGATTAGATTGCATTTTCCAGAATTTTATAGAAATGGAATCAAGCACACTCACTCCTCTTTCTTGTCTGGGTTCTTCGCGCAGCATAACTCCGTGGGACCCATCCATGCTGTCGGGTGCGTCAACAGTGCATTGCTCTCCGTTGCTTAGCTGTGTCCCACGTGTGAACATACCACGATTTGTTTACCCGTCCACTTGTTGATAAATATTTGGGTACTTTTTATTTCTAATTATTGCAAATAAAGCTGCTGTCAGTATGTTCTGAATAGCCAAGCTGCTGTGTTTTCTGCTTGGTGACTGTCTAGGAGTGGGACTGCTGGATCATGTGGCCGGTGCCAAATGTTCTCCAGGGTGGCCGAACCGTTCCACACTCCCCTGGGCTTTGCGTGAGAGCCCTCGCTGCCCCGCGTCCTCACCGACGCGCGGTACTGTCATCTCTTCAGTGTAGACACCGAGTGGCTGTGTAATGGTATCTTATAATTTTGGTTTGATTTTTCCTAATGACTAAAGATGTTCAGCGTCTTTTCATGGCTGTTCAGCACCCATCTGTCTTCACTGGTGAAAAGTCTGTTCAAATCCTTTGCCCATTTTAAAATTGGGTTGTTTATTTTTATTGAGAGTTGAGAATTCTTCATATGTTCTGGATATAAGTCCTTTATCAGTTACGTATTTTTGCCAGTCTGAGCCTTGTCTTTTTATTCTCTTAAAAGTGTATTTTAAAGAACATAAGTTCCTAATTTCAATAAAGTCCAATTTATAAATTTTTTTCTTCTACGGATCATACTTTCGGTGTTATATATCAGAAATCTTTGCTTAATCCAACAATCATAAAGATCTTTTTCTTATATTTTCCTTTAGATGTTTTATAGTTTTAGGTACAATTCTGGTCCATTTTGAGATAGTTTTTTTTTTTTTTTTTTTTTTAAGATGACCGGGAAGGGGATTTTAA
>NW_007726822.1:235973-250393 GCF_000696425.1 Galeopterus variegatus
ATTTATTTATTTATTTATTTTTCCTTTTTGTCTTTTTTCGTGTCCGGCAACGGATCGCAACCCTCAGTGTCGCGCCTGTACCGGACCGGGACTGGCAAGGGATCGCAAACCTCGGCGCTGCGCCCGCACCTCGCTCAGCCAGTGAGCGGGAACCGGTCTGTATGTGGGATCCGAACCCTCGGCGGGAGCGCCGCCGCGCTCCCAAGCAGCGCACTGTAGCAGTGCGCCACCGGGCCGGCCCACGTTTACCCATTTATTATAAAAGATATTTTAAAGGATATGAATAGACAGACAGATGAAGACATACACAGGGCAAAGTTTAGCAGGGTCCCGAGCACAGGATCTTCTGTTCCTGTGGAGTTGGGATGTGCCAACTTCCCAGCAGGCAGATGACTTCAGCCATCCAGAAGCTCCCCCAGCCTTGTGCTTTTGGGTTTTTATGGAAGCTTCATTACGTAGGCATGATTGAAGCACAGACAACCATGTCCAATTGTTATCAGACAAAAAGGGTGTGATGTGATATAATAGAGTGGGGACACCCAGCAAGGCCCGTTGGTTCAGTCTTCTTGGCCTCTCTTTGCAGTATTTCTTCCTCCCAGGCATGGGCTGGGGCCCCTTCCTGAATGGGATCTGATGACCTACAATCAGACAAGGTAGGTCAGGGAATTTCTTTATGGCCAGCTCCAAGACAGAAAGGCAGGGGAAGGTTAAAACCACAGTCACTACACGGTAGGGCTCTTTCATCCTTCGTCTAGATCCAGATTTCCGTCTAGTATCATGTTCCTCCTGCTCGAAGGACGTCCTTTAGCATTTTCTGCATTGCAGGTCAGCTGGTGACTAACTGTTTCAGTTTCTGTAGGTCTGAAAGTCTTTATTTCACCTTTATTATTGAAATATATTTTTACAGAATAAAGAATTCCAGGTTGATAGTTGTTTTTTTTTCCCCTTTAAATCTTCTAACTTGCATTGTTTCCAACAAGAAATCCGTTGCCCTTATCTTTGTCCCTCTATACATAACATATATCTGTAAAATCTGGCTGCTTTTAATATTTTCTCTTTATCACTAGTTTTAAGTAATTTAAATGATATTGCCTTGATGTAGTTTTCTTCATGTTTCTTGTGCCTGGAGTTCATTAAGATTCTTGGATCTGTAGATTTATAGTTTTCATCAACTTTGGAATACTTTTATCCACCATTTCTTCAAATATTTTTAACGCCCCTTTCAGGGCCTCAATTACACGTATAGTAGGAAGTCTGGAGTTTTCCCACCGATCACTAGTGCTCGTTTCATTTTTTTCCAATCATTTTTCTCTGTTTCATTTTAGGTAGTTTCCTTTGCTACTTCTTTAACATTACTAATCTTTTCTTCTGCAGTGTCTAATCTGCTGTTAATACATCCAATGTATTTGTCATCTCAGACATTATAGATTTCACCTCTACAAGTTCAATCTGGTTCTTTTTTCATATCTCCCATGTCTGTACTTAACATGTTCGATCTTTCCTCAAGCTTCCCGAAAATATGAAATACAATTATAACAACACTTTTAATGTCCTTGTCTACTAAGTCTATCATCTGTGTCATTTTGATCGACTGATTTGCATCTCACAAACTCCCAGGTGGTCCTGATGCTGCTAGTCCAGAGGGCACACTTTGAAGACCACCGGCTTATTATTTAGAACCAAAAAATTTTTAAATGAATGAGACAGTTGAGGTCTGCTTCCCCAAAGGAAAATAAAATCACTTGTGTTGTTTCCTTATCTAGGCCAGTTCTCAGACCCAGAGCCCATAAATTGGCCAGGTGCCCTGTGAAGAGACCCTACAATACTACAGGTCAGACAGGAGCAATGCCCAGTCCTTCCCCAAAGGGACCTACAGCTGCTTCTGTAGACAACCGTGCACTGGGGAGAGAGGACACCCAGACCAGGGCCTGAGCAGACACTGACACCTGGGGACTCAACGCACCACCACAGGGTCCCTGTGGGAGCAGGGGACATGGGGACAGTAATAAATGGAGCCCTGGTCCGGGACCCTCTTACAGACGATCATATCCCAGCCTAGGAAAGTATAACTGGAACCTACTTCACAGAGTCCCTGTGGGAGCAGGGGACATGGGGACAGTAATAAATGGAGCCCTGGCCCAGGACCCTCTTACAGACGATCATATCCCAGCCTAGGAAAGTATAACTGGAACCTACTTCACAGTTGGCAGAGTTCTCGCATCAGTCCTGTGGCCTGTGGAGTAAAGTGTGGCAGGAGAGACCCAATGCAAGCGTGAGAACCCCGCCCCAGCCAAGACGGTAACTCAAAATAATACCGCGTGTGGCGGAAATGGCCGCGCCCAGCAGAACCTCACACTCTCACAGGATGCAGGGGCGATGGCCACCCTCTTCCCATTTAATTTGCTGATCAGGTCCCTACAGAAACTGAACAGATCAAGGTGAATGACAGTGGAGCCCCACGAATGTCACCAACGGTGTCCGTGAGTCCAGCTGTTGTGCTGTCTGTGGAACCTTTTCTAAGTGACTGGGCAACGGTCTCTTTTCCATACTGGTGGCAGCTCAGGAACACTTCGCATCCACATCGGATGGACAACAGCAGACAGTCACACTGTGCCCTGGGTTGTGTCAACCCTCTGCCTTGTCACAGTGTAGTCTGAAGGAACTTAGGTCATCTGACCAACACGCAGAACACATCAGTCCACTTGCCGACAACATCATAATGACCAGGCCTGACAAGCAGAGAGTGCCAGGCTGGAGGACACATGCACCGCCTCGTGTGGGAGGTAACCGGAACACCGGTTCAGGGACTGGTCACTTCAGGAAAGCTCTTTGGAGTCCAGAGGTCTGGGACATGTTAGGACATCCCATCCAGGGTAAAGAACACATTCTGAGCCTCTCGTTTCTTGCCACTGAGAAAGAACCATCCCAGCTGTAGGCCTCTGGGTTTTATAAAGAGCGCTGGAACATGCTAGAGAATATGACATCAGTCCACTTGTTGGATGACGTGGAGACTTCTAGTTTTGCAGGGGGCCCAGCAAGAGGAAGGGCACTGCAGCTGGTGAGGTTGGTGACCCAGCAGACCCCTTGTACCTGGCATTGGTGGGTAAGGACGTGCTGTGGGTCTCTGGCAAGGCCCAAAAGGAGAACTGCGGCGCAGACCCTAAGTTTTGCAGCAAGGACGCACCATCTGCCCTGGGGAACTGCAGAGTTCTCAAAGAGAGGTTCCTGGGGCCGGTGAGGACTGTGCAACCACAACTCCCACCAGAGCCATCAGACAAGCCACAGGTCTGGAGGCTCAGCAGGAATCCAGGGAAAGACGGGGTGCATGCCTCGGTGCAGGCTCATGGAGGGGCAGAGGGCTGCATGAGCAGGTGGCCCAGGCCCACATTGCCCACCCTGGCACCACCCCCACAGAGGGTTCCAGTGACTAGTGGCGGGGGACAAACCTGGGCCTGACTCATGGTGTGGGCACAGCATGGTGGGCCAAGAACAGACGATGGCTCCACTCGGGGCTGGCCCTGGAGCCCATGTAGGGCAAGCCCTGGGCCAGAGCTTCTGCCGCACACGAGACTGTCCGCCTCGAGCGGAGAGAGCGGTTTACCGCAGGGACATGTGTGGACTCACGGCTGGGGAGTGGCGTGGCTGGTGGACGGGGGCCTGTGGAGCAAGACTGGGACTGTGGGGGAGGAAGGGCCGGCCGCGCCGACGGTGTGGGGTCTGCTTCAGTCCGTTCTGGGTTGCTATAACAGAATCACCTAAGACTGGGTGATTTATAAAGAGCAGAGGTTTATTTGGCTTACGATTCTGGGACAGCAGCATCTGGCACGGGCCTCAGGCTGCTTCTACTCATGGCAGAAAGTGGCAGCAGCCGGAGGATACAAGCAGATCACATGGCGAGAGAGGAAGCAAGAGAGAGAGAGAGGAGGTGCCAGGGTCTTTTTAAGCAACGAGCTCTTGTGGGAACTAATAGAGCAAGAACTCACTCATCAATCCCCCCTCCCCCGGGGAGAGCATTAATCCATTCATGAGGGATCCGCCCCCATGACTCAATCAGTTTCCAACACTGCCACATTGGGGATCAAATGTCCACATCAGTTTTGGAGGAGACAACACATCCAAACTCCATCATTCCGCCCCTGGCCCCCCAAAACTCATGTCGCTCTCACATACAAAATACAGTCATTCTATCCCAACAGTCCCCAAAGTCTTAGCTTGCTCCAGCACCAGCTTAAAAGTCCAAAGTCCAAAGTCTCCTCTGAGACCAAAAGCAAAAGTCCTTCCAGCTGTGAACCTGTAAAAGTCAAAACCAAATTTATCTACTGCCAAGAAACAATGGTGGAACAGACACTGGGTACACGTTCCCATTCCAAAAGGGAGGAATAGGCCAGAAGAAAGGAGAAACAGGCCCCAAACAAGTCCGAAACCCAGCAGGGCAGGTATTAAATCTTGAAGGTCCAAAATAATCTTCCTTGACTCCAAGTCCTGCATCCTGGGCACAATTGGGCATCTGGTCCTCCAAAGCATCAGGCAGCTTCATTCCCACAGCTCTGCCAGGCACAGCCCAGTGGACCGTGCTGGCACCTGTGGCTTTTCCAGGCCTGCATTGCACGTTACCAGTGGCCTGGGAGTCCTGGCAGCCCTGCTGCATTGGCTGTACTGGACATTTCTCTGATGGGGACTCTCTGTGGGGGCTCCAACCCCACTTTTCTGCTTGGCATTTGTCTAGTAAATGACCTCTGTGGTGGCTCCACCCCTGTAGCAGGTGTCTGCCTGGGCCCCCAGGCTTTTCCATACATCCTCTGAAATCTGGGTGGAGGCTGCCATGACTCCACTGCTCTCACGTCCTGCTGGCCTGTGGACTTAACACGACATGGATGCCACCGAGGTTGCAGGCCTCTACTCTCCAGGGCTGCTGCATGAACCACACTAGGGGCCGCTCCAGCAGGAGCAGCTGGGATGCAGGGAGCAGGTTCCCGGGGGCAGCTGTGCCCCAGGTCTGTCCTCTGGGACAACTCAGTCCTTCTAGGTCTCAGGGCCTGTGATGGGTGGGGCACCCTTCCAGACTTCTCAAATGCCTTTAGGGCATTTTTTCCATTGTCGTGGTACTTAGCATCTGGGTGTCTCACTGTCAAGATAATGTCTTTAGCAACCAGTTTATCTGCTTCACCCTTGCATTGTTCTGTCTCTCTGCTTCTTTACTGCATGGCCAGGCCGCAAAGTCTCCAAATCTTTATGCTCTGCTTCCCTTTTAAATTCTGGCTTTGTGTTATGCCTTTGCTGCCATAACTCAGCTAGGCTGTTAGAAGCAACCATGCAGCTTCTTTAATGCTTTGCTGCTTAGAAATTTCTTTGGACAAATGCTCTGGTTCACGACTCTTAAGTTCCAACTTCCACAACATCCAAGGTCATGGACACAGTGCAGCCAGGTTCCTCGCTATGGTGTAGCAAGGGTGATCTTCTGTCCAATTCCCAATAAGTCCCTCATTCCTATCTGAGACCTCATCATCCGCATGGCCTTTACTGTCCACATTTCTATCAGCATTCTGCTCGCCACTACGTAAGTCTCTAAGACATTCCAAACTTTCCCTCGTCTTTTTCTCTCCTTCTAAGTCTCCAAACTCCTCCAACCGTTGCCCATTACCCAGTTCCAAAGCCGCATCCACATTTTCAGGTCTCTGTTTAGCAACGCCCCACTCCTCGGTACCAATTTTCTGTTTTAGTCCATTTGTGTTGCTATAACAGAATTACCTGAGACTGTGTAATTTATAAAGAAAGAGGTTTATTTGGCTCATGATTCTGGGACAGCTGCATCTGGCACGGGCCTCACGCTGCTTCTACTCATGGTGGAAAGTGGCAGCGCATAACTTCGTATAGCATACATTATACGAAGTTATACGAGGTTATTTGGCTTACAATTCTGGGACAGCTGCATCTGGCACGGGCCTCAGGCTGCTTCTACTCATGGTGGAAAGTGGCAGCAGCAGGCGGGTATGAGCAGATCACATGGTGACAGGAAGCGAGAGGAGAGAGAGGAGAGAGAGAGAGAGAGAAGGTGCCAGGGTCTTTTTAAGCAACGAGCTCTCACGGGAACTAATAGAGCGAGAACTCACTCCTGAATCCCCCCTCCCCCAGGGAGAGCATTAATCCATTCATGAGGGATCCGTCCCCATGACTCAGTCAGTTTCCAGCACTGCCACATTGGACATCAAATGTCCACATGCATTTCGGAGGGGACAACACATCCAAACTCCATCAGTTCTCATGCCGCATGGCATTGTCCATCAGGAGAGCCCACTGCAGGGGAGGCGCCATACCCACAGGGACTCATGACCCAGTGCTCCAGGCAGGCTCCCAACCAGAGTAGCAGACACAGCCCTCTGCCCCCAGCAATAAAGACCAGCGCCCCCACTGCAGGTCCAGAGACCAGCTGGAGACTGGGTGGCACGCTGAGGCCTCTTCCCCTTGGCGAGGCCGTGACTCATACTCCAGGCGTAGCGTGCCTTTCCTGCCCATGGTGCCTCAGCATCCGATCCTCAGCAGGGCTCCCAAGTGACATCACCTTCCCCACAGGGCACCCCTGTCCTGGGAGCCACCCACAGGCAGTGTCAGATAGCTCTTGCCAAAGTGCAGCTGACAGTATCCTGACAATGACACCTGTGCAACTATGGTGCTGTCCTTCAGGACGGGTCCTCAAATCCATGGCCCCCTGGGTCATGTGGCCACATGGGTCTGGGGACCAAGGGGTGGAAGCAGGACTGGCCACCCATCATCCTGCTAGTGCCCCACTGGGGAAGGGGTGCTTCCTGTCCTGCAGCTTTAACCTGTGGGGCCAAGGTCCTGGTCTCCAGAGAAAAACTCTGCCACCTGGAGCAGAGTGAGGAAGCACCCACAGCAGTGACAGCCACCTGGCCACGGTGGCTCCTGTTCCGGTTGAACATCATCTGGCAGAGGTGACCCTAATCACCTACTCAATGGGGGCAATGAGGACAGTTTGAAGGAGAGCAGAACCCAGTAAATGCACGATGACAAGGACGCAGACCTGTGGGTCTAGGTCATCCCTGCAGGCCCAGGAGGGAGGGGAGCCCCGGCCACGGCCTCGGGCAGGAGAGCAGAACCCAGTAAATGCACGATGACAAGGACGCAGACCTGTGGGTCTAGGTCATCCTTGCAGGCCCAGGAGGGAGGGGAGCCCCGGCCACGGCCTCGGGCGACAGCTGCTGCAGGGTGGGGCTTGCCCTTCTCACGTCTTCTTGTGAGCCTTCCCTGAGATTGCAACCAACGAGAGTTCTGGAAAAGCCAAGTCCAGGGGGAGAAGCCGCACAGAAGCAAGAGTGTCTGAGGGGCGAGGTGTGGCTGCCCTCAGTCAACGGGCACCAAACTAGCCAGGGTCACACTTCCCTCCCCGGGGTGGGGGGACACAGCCAGATTCACTGACCTCACCCTCAGAGGAAACAGGAGCACCTTAAGTGCCGAGCACACACCCGACGTAAGGTCACTGCCTGGACCAGAGCAGGGCATGGGGCATCCAGGAGCAGCCCCACTCTCCACCACGCCCTACTCCCTGGGCCACTAGGTCTGCCCTCCAGCCACCGCCAGGGCTGCAGCATCCACCCCACCCTGACCCCCGACACACACCTGACTGCAGGAAAAAATACGAGGCAGGACCCACAAGAAGGTTGGAATTGCTTTTATTGGGGGCGGACACCGCAGGGCCCCCGCCCATGGTCAGGTTAGTGTTCTGCCCTCACAGAGGCGGCCGGCAGCCTGGCACCTCCACCTACCGCCTGCCTGGGTTAGTGGAACATGCAAAGCTCAGTCTAAGGGAGGAGGGAGGGGTGAGGGCCACCAAGGCCAGGGGCTGAGGGAACAGGAGGGTGGGTGGCACTGGGCTGGGGTGCCTCGTCACCACACACTGCCCAGCTGGCCTCCCTGGGCCAAAGAGGGGCTGAGACTGATCTGGGAACTGGGGCTCCCTGGGAAAAAATGGCAGGCAGCACCCCAGGGTGGGGCTCCACAGGCTCGAGGGCCCCTGGGCCCACAGGGAGGGCACATCTGCAGGACCCCCGGCCACACCCACCTGGGAGCGTCTGTCTCCCACCCCGGGCCTGGGTCCTCGGCGCCTGGGGTAGGAGGGAGAACACAGAAGGCACTTACTAGGGAGCTGAGGCTGAGAGGCTGAAGCCTGAGGCCTGGGGTCTTGGGAGTGAGTGTCGGGGTGTGGGGTGAGCCACGAAGCAGAGCTCAGACGCAGCTGCAGGAACCGGCAGGAGGCTGGAGCCCAAACACCTAGCTCTGAAGACTGGACCCTCATCTTCCCATGGGGAAGGGGATTCTCTGGGCAGGCTGCAAGAGNCCCCACTCCTCGGTACCAATTTTCTGTTTTAGTCCATTTGTGTTGCTATAACAGAATTACCTGAGACTGTGTAATTTATAAAGAAAGAGGTTTATTTGGCTCATGATTCTGGGACAGCTGCATCTGGCACGGGCCTCAGGCTGCTTCTACTCATGGTGGAAAGTGGCAGCAGCAGGCGGGTATGAGCAGATCACATGGTGACAGGAAGCGAGAGGAGAGAGAGGAGAGAGAGAGAGAGAGAAGGTGCCAGGGTCTTTTTAAGCAACGAGCTCTCACGGGAACTAATAGAGCGAGAACTCACTCCTGAATCCCCCCTCCCCCAGGGAGAGCATTAATCCATTCATGAGGGATCCGTCCCCATGACTCAGTCAGTTTCCAGCACTGCCACATTGGACATCAAATGTCCACATGCATTTCGGAGGGGACAACACATCCAAACTCCATCAGTTCTCATGCCGCATGGCATTGTCCATCAGGAGAGCCCACTGCAGGGGAGGCGCCATACCCACAGGGACTCATGACCCAGTGCTCCAGGCAGGCTCCCAACCAGAGTAGCAGACACAGCCCTCTGCCCCCAGCAATAAAGACCAGCGCCCCCACTGCAGGTCCAGAGACCAGCTGGAGACTGGGTGGCACGCTGAGGCCTCTTCCCCTTGGCGAGGCCGTGACTCATACTCCAGGCGTAGCGTGCCTTTCCTGCCCATGGTGCCTCAGCATCCGATCCTCAGCAGGGCTCCCAAGTGACATCACCTTCCCCACAGGGCACCCCTGTCCTGGGAGCCACCCACAGGCAGTGTCAGATAGCTCTTGCCAAAGTGCAGCTGACAGTATCCTGACAATGACACCTGTGCAACTATGGTGCTGTCCTTCAGGACGGGTCCTCAAATCCATGGCCCCCTGGGTCATGTGGCCACATGGGTCTGGGGACCAAGGGGTGGAAGCAGGACTGGCCACCCATCATCCTGCTAGTGCCCCACTGGGGAAGGGGTGCTTCCTGTCCTGCAGCTTTAACCTGTGGGGCCAAGGTCCTGGTCTCCAGAGAAAAACTCTGCCACCTGGAGCAGAGTGAGGAAGCACCCACAGCAGTGACAGCCACCTGGCCACGGTGGCTCCTGTTCCGGTTGAACATCATCTGGCAGAGGTGACCCTAATCACCTACTCAATGGGGGCAATGAGGACAGTTTGAAGGAGAGCAGAACCCAGTAAATGCACGATGACAAGGACGCAGACCTGTGGGTCTAGGTCATCCCTGCAGGCCCAGGAGGGAGGGGAGCCCCGGCCACGGCCTCGGGCAACAGCTGCTGCAGGGTGGGGCTTGCCCTTCTCACGTCTTCTTGTGAGCCTTCCCTGAGATTGCAACCAACGAGAGTTCTGGAAAAGCCAAGTCCAGGGGGAGAAGCCGCACAGAAGCAAGAGTGTCTGAGGGGCGAGGTGTGGCTGCCCTCAGTCAACGGGCACCAAACTAGCCAGGGTCACACTTCCCTCCCCGGGGTGGGGGGACACAGCCAGATTCACTGACCTCACCCTCAGAGGAAACAGGAGCACCTTAAGTGCCGAGCACACACCCGACGTAAGGTCACTGCCTGGACCAGAGCAGGGCATGGGGCATCCAGGAGCAGCCCCACTCTCCACCACGCCCTACTCCCTGGGCCACTAGGTCTGCCCTCCAGCCACCGCCAGGGCTGCAGCATCCACCCCACCCTGACCCCCGACACACACCTGACTGCAGGAAAAAATACGAGGCAGGACCCACAAGAAGGTTGGAATTGCTTTTATTGGGGGCGGACACCGCAGGGCCCCCGCCCATGGTCAGGTTAGTGTTCTGCCCTCACAGAGGCGGCCGGCAGCCTGGCACCTCCACCTACCGCCTGCCTGGGTTAGTGGAACATGCAAAGCTCAGTCTAAGGGAGGAGGGAGGGGTGAGGGCCACCAAGGCCAGGGGCTGAGGGAACAGGAGGGTGGGTGGCACTGGGCTGGGGTGCCTCGTCACCACACACTGCCCAGCTGGCCTCCCTGGGCCAAAGAGGGGCTGAGACTGATCTGGGAACTGGGGCTCCCTGGGAAAAAATGGCAGGCAGCACCCCAGGGTGGGGCTCCACAGGCTCGAGGGCCCCTGGGCCCACAGGGAGGGCACATCTGCAGGACCCCCGGCCACACCCACCTGGGAGCGTCTGTCTCCCACCCCGGGCCTGGGTCCTCGGCGCCTGGGGTAGGAGGGAGAACACAGAAGGCACTTACTAGGGAGCTGAGGCTGAGAGGCTGAAGCCTGAGGCCTGGGGTCTTGGGAGTGAGTGTCGGGGTGTGGGGTGAGCCACGAAGCAGAGCTCAGACGCAGCTGCAGGAACCGGCAGGAGGCTGGAGCCCAAACACCTAGCTCTGAAGACTGGACCCTCATCTTCCCATGGGGAAGGGGATTCTCTGGGCAGGCTGCAAGAGGCATCTGACCCGGGACCCCCTCCCTCCCCAGCAAGACCCACTGAGTGAGCAGGCCAGTCCTGGAAACACGCTGGGGAGAGGATGCTGGCCTAGGAGTCGAGGCCCCGAGAGGGCTGAGGGCCCTCCACTGATGGGACTGGCTCCAGCTGCCCTCAGCAGCCAGGACTGGTGGGTGGCTTACGGGGCTGGGTGCCTTGTCCGGAAGGAACCCTCTCTGGGGAGACAGGAGGAGGCTGGGGGCCTGGCTCTGGACCCTGCAAGGCACCTGGCTGTGGCGAGTGGCAGGTAGAAGGGAGTGCGGATACCCGATGGAGGTGAGGCGGCCAGTGGGGCTTGGCCACCCCCGCGCCCAGGCTGTCTGGACAGCAGATATATATTACTATATTAGTCTGGTTTTTTTTGGTTAAACTTTAGGCACCACTTGGGAGGAAGACACCTTCAAACATTAAAGAAAGACCCCAGCGCCTCGGCGGGGAGCCTGGCCACATGCAGAGCGGGAGGGCAGGTGCAGGCAGGGGGTCAGGCCACTGCAGACTCAGGGCCCCCCAGGGAGGCTGAGGGCCCCGAGGCGTAGCGGCGGCCATAGCCCGAGGAGGAGTAGGAGGAGGAAGAGAAAGTCATGGAGAAGCTGGAGCCAGTGGCATCGAAGCTGCCGCGGCGGGAGCCAGCCCGGGAGCCTGTGCGCGAGCCCGTGCGCGAGCCGGCGGCGGAGCCGGAGCCGCTGACGCTGTAGGGGCTGTAGTAGCCCTTGCTGGACTGGGCAGCGGCCTCCAGCAGCCGCAGGCCCGTGCCCTCCTCCACCATGCTGCGGTCCAGTGCGTCCTTGTACGAGATCTTGAGCTTGGTCTTGGGGCAGGTGAGGTACTTGGAGTAGGCGCCGACGTCGCGCAGCTTCTGGGCGGTGCGGGTGTCCACGGTGCCACGCTGCAGGGCCTCCTCCAGGGGCAAACGGCGCTTCATGTCGGGCTCAATCAAGCCTCCCGTCAGGTACTGCACCTCCAGGAAGCGCTGGCCGGCCTCGTAGTACAGCCAGCCCTTCTTCAGGGCCTGGGCGGCCGACATCTTGGTCTTGGTGCGTGGGTCCTCGAAGCCGCAGAAGGCCTTCTGGGCCAGGTTGATGCGGTCCACCATGATCTTGTCCACCAGGCCCTTGTTGACGGCATCCGTGACGGGGAAGCGCTCGCCAGTGCTGGGGTCGATGATGCCCCCAGTGCAGGCCTGTGCCTCCAGCAGCCGCTGCCCAGTGATGTTGTCGACCAGGTTGCGGTGCATGGCCTCTGTGATGGACACCTTCTCCAGCGTCTCCGTGTCCAGGATGCCGGCCACGGGGCCTGTCTCCTCAGTGGGGTCAGACCAGGGGGCCAGCTGGGTCCTAGAGACGGCAGGACTGATGGGGTAGGAGGAAGAGGAGCCCACCGATGAGGAGCGGGAGCGGAAGCCGCTGGCATTGCCCGAGAGCATGTCGGCAAACTCGGTGATGGAGAGCGTGCCGGCGCGGTACTGGTCCAGTGCCGAGCGGTCGATGAGGTTCTTGGCAATGGCGTCATCGATGTCGTACTGGCGGCCAGAACGGCGGTCAATGATCATGGACTTGACCACGCCATCCGAGGAGGAGATGGTGATCTCCTCCCACTCGCACTCCTGCTCGGACAGCTCCAGGTATGTCTGGTGGTCAATGAGGCCTTTGCGGTAGGCCTCGTACACCGACATCTCTTTGCCCGTCTCAGGGTCCACGATCACCACGCGGCGCTTGCGCACCGAGGACTTGGAGGACGTCTTCCGCTCCCGCTTCCTCTCCTTCAGCGGCAGGAGGCACAAGCCCGTCTGGGGGTCAGTGATGCAGCGCTCCATCAGCTGCAGGTAGGTGAGGTTCTCCTCTGTGTTGGGGTCGAAGAAGCCCTTGGTGTCATCGGAGGGGTCCGTCAGGATCTCATTCATCTCCTCGTCAAAGAGGCCACGCTTGTAGGCCACCTCCACAGGCAAGCGGTGGCTCTCCTCGGGGTCTATGATGCCACCCGTGGCAATCTGGGCCTCCAGCAGGCGGATGCCATGGTCTTTCAGGATCAGGCCCTTCTTCATGGCCTGGAAGAGGGAGATCAGCTTCCCAGAGTAGGGGTCCTTGTAGCCTGTGACGGCACGTTCAGCTGACAGCAACTTGTCCTTGAACTCGGGGCCCACGATGCCCATGCGCACGGCCTCCTCCACGGTCAGCTTGAGCCCCTTAATGGGGTCGATGACATAGCCGGTGGCTGCCTGTGCCTCCAGGAGCTCAAAGGCCGTGCCGGGGCGGATAATGCCCTTCTTCATGGCCTGGTACACAGACAGCCGCTCCTTGGTGGTGTCCACAAAGACGCCGGCAATGCAGCTGGTGCCCTCAAGGAACTTCTTCAGGCTCTTGGTGACCTCCTCGATGGAGGTCAGGCCCGCCTGCAGCTGCAGCGCCGTGGCCTCATCCATGACCTGCGAGCGCACCAGCTCCTCCAGGGTGATCTGCTTGCGCAGGCCAGGGAAGGTCACCTGGTGGGCACCAGAGAGTTTCAGGAGCAGCTGGCCGCTGTTCTCATCACGGTGGCACCGTTTGAGCAGCTGCGTGTAGCTGAGGCGCTCCTCTGTGGAAGGGTCCACATAGCTGCGCACCTCGCTGGGCTCTGAGAGCTTGTCATGCGTGTCCTTGTTGAGGTGGCCGCGCTGGTAGGCCACCTCCAGCGGGAGGTGGAAGCCCAGGTGGGGATCTATGATGCCGCCTGTGGCCAGCTGGGCATCCAGCAGCCGCAGGGCCTCCTCGGCAGGGATGAGCTCCTTCTTCATGGCCTGGAAGAGTGAGATGGTCTGCTCGGTGTAGGGGTCACGGTAGCCGGTGACAGCCCGCTCGGCCGAGAGCAGCCGGTCATGCAGCTCAGGGCCAACCAGGCCCTTCCGCACAGCCTCGTCCACAGTCAGCCGCTCGCCCTTCACCGGGTCCAGCAGGAAACCTGTGGCCGCCTGTGCCTCCAGTAGCAAGCGGGCCACCTCGGCACTCAGCTGCCCGTTCTTGAAAGCCTGGTAGATGGTCAACGTCTGCCCAGAGCTACACAGGTAGACACCGGCCACGCAGCCTGTGCCATAGAGGTAGCGCCAGGCGGACTCTGCCTCGAGGACCTCGCGGAGGCTCTTGGTGCCCTCCCTGAGCATGTTGTAGGACTCAAGGGAGATGACCCGGGCATGGTACAGGTCCTCGGCAGTGAGGCGGCGGCGCACGTAGTCGTAGGACGCCAGGTTCTGCTGGCGGATGATCTCGGTCTTTTCAATGATCTCGATGATGATGATGATCATGCGCTCCTTGGTCACCCGGCCAGCCTGGAAGTCGGCCATCAGCCGGGTCCGCTGTTCCTCAGGAATTAGGTCAGATTGCATCACCTCCCACAGGGACATGGTGGAGCCACCGTGGCCACCACTGCCAGGAATATCGATCTGCGTCTCCTCGAATGCGCGCCGGGTCTCCTCTTCAGTGTACACCTGCGTGGTCTCCACCACCTCAACCTTCTCTGCCCCTTTTAGTGGCAGGAGGCGCAGGCCCGTCTCCGGGTCCTCCACACAGCGCTCCAGCAGCTGCAGGTAGGTGAGGTTCTCGTGTGTGTTGGGGTCAAAGAAG
>NW_007726822.1:250883-257863 GCF_000696425.1 Galeopterus variegatus
TCTCCTCGTCAAAGTAGCCGCGCTGGTAGGCCACGTCCACGGGCACGCGGTGGCTGTGCACGGGGTCGATGATGCCGCCGGTGGCGATCTGGGCCTCCAGCAGGCGGATGCCGTGCTCCCTGAGGACCAGGCCCTTCTTCATGGCCTGGAAGAGGGAGATGGTGGAGCCTGAGTAGGGATCCTTGTAGCCAGTGACGGCCTTCTCAGCTGACAGCAGCTTTTCGTGCAGCTCAGGGCCCACGACACCAGCCTTTACAGCCTCATGGACATACAGGCGCTGATTCCGCACGGGGTCTACCAGAAAGCCAGTGGCTGCCTGAGCCTCAAGCAGGAGCGTGGCTGTGCTGGGCCTGAGCAGGCCTCGGCGCATGGCTTCATAGATGGTCACCTTCTCCTTGGAGTCCTCCAGGTAGATGCCGGCGAGGCAGCCACTGCCCTGCAACAGCGTCCGCACAGAGGCCACCTCTGAGAGGTCCTTCACCGATGTCTTACCATCCTGGAGCTCCTGAAACTGGGCTTCGCTGAGGACCCCTGAGTCCAGAAGCTCTCTGGCCGGCACAGTGGTGCGAAGGCCAGTGAAGGACAGCCTCTCCTGCCGCCGGGTCTCCACGTCCTCGATGATGGTGATGAGGATCTTTATGACTTTCTCCACGGTGACCTTGCCTGTGCGGAACTGGCGTAAGAACTCCCGCCGCTGCTCCTCCGTGAAGTACTCCGAGCTTATAAGCTCCCACACTGTCAGCGTCCTGCCCTTGAAGTTGCCCACAGGGACCTCAACGGTGGCCTTCTCGAACGTCTCGTGGGCCTGGCGCTCAGAGTAGAGCTCCTCCTGCCGGGCCCGGGCGGCCTTCTCTGAGACTGGCAGCAAAGTCAGCCCCGTCAGCTGGTCAGGCCGGCACCTCTGCTGTAGCTGACCATAGGTTACTGGCTCCTGTGAGGTGGGGTCGCAGTAGGCCTTGGCATCGTCCCTGGGTGCTGACAGGGCCCTGCTGGTTTCCTCATCCAGATATCCCCGGGCATAGGCAACATCCAGGGGCACACGGTGGCTCTTGCTGTGGTCCACAATGCCACCTGTGGACAGCTGGGCGTCCAGCAGGCGCAGGCCCTGCTCCTGAGGGATGAGGCCCTTCTTCAGGGCTTGGAACAGGGAGATACTCTGCCCTGAGTAGGGGTCCCTGTAGCCTGTCACAGCCTTCTCGGCCGAAAGCAGCTTCTCATGCAGCTCAGGGCCCACCAGGCCAGCACGCACTGCCTCATCCACAGTCAACCGGGCGCTAGTGGCAGGATCTATGATGTGCCCAGTGCCGGCCTGAGCCTCCAGCAGAGCCACAGCCACATTTGGTTGTAGGAGGTCCCTCTTCAGGGCCTCGTAGATACTCAGCTTCTGCCCTGCCTCTTCTAGCCATACGCCTGCGATGACATTGGCGCCCCGCAGGGCCCGCCGCACAGTGTCCACCTCGGCCACCTCTTGCACGGAGCACTCACCCCGCTGCAGCTGGCGGTAGAGGTCGCGGTCTATGACCTTGCTCTCCAGCAGCTCAGCAGCAGGTACCAGGGTGCGCAGGCCCTCAAAACAGAGCTGGCCCTCGCGCTCGCGCGCCTCCACCACAGTGATGACGACCTTAATGATCTTCTCCACCGTGATCCGGCCTGTGCGGAACTGCCGCAGCAGGTCCCGCCGCTGCTCGGCCGTGAAGTATTCTGAGTTGATGATCTCCCAGATGGTCACCGTCTTGCCTTGAAACTTGCCAAATGGTGCAGACACGGTGGCCTTCTCAAAGACGTCCCGAGCCTCCGAGTCAGTGTAGACCAGCTCACCGCCCTTGGCAGCCTTATCTGTGAGTGGCAGGAGGCGCAGGCCAGTCTCCGGGTCCTCCACACAGCGCTCCAACAACTGCAGGTAGGTGAGGTTCTCGTGCGTGTTGGGGTCGAAGAAGCCCTTGGTGTCGTCGCTGGGGTCTGCCAGGATGCGGTTCATGTCCTCGTTGAAGTAGCCGCGCTGGTAGGCCACCTCCAGAGGCACGCGATGGCTGTGCACGGGATCGATGATACCGCCGGTGGCGATCTGGGCCTCCAGCAGGCGGATGCCGTGGTCCCGGACTATGAGATCCTTCTGCATGGCCTGGAAGAGGGAGATCTGCTCCCCGGTGTAGGGGTCCTTGTAGCCAGTGACAGCACGCTCAGCCGACAGCAGCTTATGATGCAGCTCAGGACCCACAACGCCCTCCTTCACAGCCTCGTTGACGGTCAATCGCCGGTTCCGCACAGGGTCCAGCAGGAAGCCTGAGGCCGCCTGGGCCTCCAGCAGAATGAGAGCTGTGCCAGGGCTCAGTAGCTGTCTCTGCAGGGCTGCATAGATGCTTAGCTTCTCATTGGTAGGCTTCAGCAGCAGCCCCGCAATACTACTGTGGCCCTGCAGATACCGGCGCACATCCTCCTGCCGCGCTAGCTCAGCCACTGTGGTGTGACCCTGAGCCAGACGATGCAGTTCCTCTGTGCTCAGGATGCCTGCCTCCTGCAGCTGCTGGGCTGAAACCTTCCACCGCATGCCATCGAAGGCATTCTCGGGCTGCACCTCTGCCACCGGGCCGTCAGGTGCCTCCTGGCCGTTGGGCAATGCCTTCGTGGCAGCACCCTGCAAAGTGACAATTTCCTCCGAGTGGGCGAGTGCGGCCTGGTGTTCTTCTTCCAGGCGCTGCAGCCGCTCCCGCAGCCGCTGGTTCTCCTCGGCCAGCAGCTTCTCCTGCTGCCGCCGCTGCTCTTCCAAATGCTGCAGCTCCTCCTGCTTGCGCCGCACGCCCTCCTCGGCTTCATGTTGCCGCCGCCGTGCCTCCTCCATGCTGGCCACCAGCTGCTGCTTCTCCTGCTCCAGCTGCTGCTGCTGCCGCTGCTGCTCCTCACGCAGCTTCTGTGCCTTGGCCACCTCATCCTGGAAGAGCTGCTCCAGCTTGGCCTTTTCCTGCTCGATGAAGCGCTCCCGCTGCAGCAGGCTGTCCTTTTCGGAGAGGAAGCTCTGCTGCAGGGCCTGTGTCTCCTGCAACAGCTGCTCCTGCTTCACCATCTGCATCTATGAAAGGCCAGGTGAAGGGTTGGCAGCAGTCAGAGACTACGGAGGCCCAGGACACCCTGCCGCCCCACCCACGGGCAGATCCCCCCGGGGCCCACCCGCCTGCAGGGGAGAGGGCTGGTACCTCCTCGGACTTGAGCTGTAGCAACTTGGCCTCCTGCTTGAGCTTCTCCTTCTCACGCTCCAGCTCGGCAATGGCCTCCCGCAGCCTCATGGCATCTTGGTCGCTCTGCTGCCGCTGGATCTCAAGTGTCTGCACTAGTGTCACCTTCTCCTGCGTGGCGAGCTCAGTGCGATGCAGCTTCTCGCCAATCTCTTCGGCCTGCCTCCGGAAGCGCTGGGCATCCTCCTCAGCACGGGCCTGGGCCCGGCTCATCTCAGCCACACGCAGCTTGAGGCGCTCAGCCTCCGCGCTCATCTCCAGCTGCCGCTGCCGCTCCACTTCCAGAGTGCGCTGGAAACCCTGCGTCTCCTGTGCCAGCTGCTGTGCCATCTGGTCCTTGTCCTCCTGAAGCCGCCGGGCCTGCTCCTGTGCAAGCTCCTTCTGCTGCAGCAGCAGCTCGGCCTCAGCTTTGAGCCGCGTGGCCTCTTGCACTGCCTGCATCTTTTCCTTGAGCATCTTCTCAGCCAGGGTCCGCTGCTGCGCCACATCCTCCTCTGCCAACTGCCGCAGCCGTGCGGCCTCCTGGGCCGCCACACTCAGCCGCGCAGCCTCCTCCGCCACCTGCTTCATCTTCTCGGCCTCCTCCTGCAGGAAGCGCTGCGTGTTGTCCTTGTCACGCAAGATGAGCGCGCGGTTCTCAGCCTCAATGCGCGCCTTGAGCTTGCTCAGCTCCTCCATCTGCACGCGCACAGAGAAGAGTTCCTCCTCCACCTGGCTGCGCTGGCGGGCTGCCTCTGTCACCTCTGCCTTCAGCCGCTGCAGCTCCTCGTCCAGAATGCTCTTCTGATGGTCAGTCTCCTCCAGCTGCAGCCGCAGCGTGGTCAGCTCCTGCTCCACCTGTGCCTTCTGCCGCAGCGTCTGCTCGGCGAATTTCTTGTGTTTCTCCATCTCGGCGTCCGCTGCCTGCTTCTGGCGCAAAGCCGCTTGCTCTGCCTGCGCCCGCCGTGCGGCCTCCTGCTCAGCTTCCTTGCGCAGCTTCTCTGCAGCAGCCTGGGCCTGCGCCTGGGCCTGCGCCTGCTCCTCCGCCGACTGTTTCAGCCGCTCGGCCTCTTCCACCCGCTGCCGGGACTGCGCCGCCTCACGCTCGGCCTGCTGCCGTGCCTCCTCCGCCTCCTCGGCTGCTCGCGGAAAGAAATAATAAAGATCAGAGCAGAACTAAATGAAACACAGACCAAAAAACAACACAAAAGATGAATGAAACAAAAAGTTGTTTTTTTTGAGAAGATAAAATTAACAAAGCTTTAGCAAGGCTAACATCATATCTGAGTACTTCAAAAACTTCATGGAAAAATAGAATTAAAAGATAATCAGAATCTTTCCATGAACTTTTCGAGGTACTCTTGTATGTGGCTTTCCATAAAATTAAAACAGAGATGACATATCTCATATCTTTCCTAAATATGAGATAACTCATATAATTACTGCTGTAATAACACAATTAATAAAAACGAAAATAGAGTGTAATGTTTCTTAAGCAGTCTTTTTACTTAGAAGTATATTTTGGGTATATAAAGCTATGGAAAGATTTTACTCATAACAATTCTGTAATGTACAGGTACATTCTCTCAGAAAAATTTTCTATTGTTCCCAATAATGGAACAGGAACTTTGAGATAAAGAAACACATTTCTGATTCAACCTGCACATCCACAGTAACTTTTCCTCACTCGGAAGTGAGAAAATCTACATTAGAGATTGTACAATTTTTATGAAAGAAATGACTAAATAAAATGTTCAAAAGAAAACCAATTTTCTTTTCTGTAAGTAACGTCTATCACAGTAGTATCTACTAACAAAATTCCCCACTTAGTGGTGGAGTTTCAAAATATTTTCAGGCTCAGTTTATGACAGTATTTGACCTGCCCTATCTATATAGACTCTACATTTTCATTACATTTAAATTCCATTTGTAGATGGCTTTTTTTCATATTAAGTCATGTCTACATAAATATTAGTAACAAGGTAATGGACACAAAGAATAATTACATTTGTAATGGTGAATGTGCTAATTATCCTGATTTGATCATCACACACTGTACACAGGTATTTATATTCAACTCTGTACCCCACAAATGTGTATAATCAATTACATTTCAATAAAAAAATATCAGTAGTAAGGGTGCGTTATGAATTTTTCTTCCAATTTATGGTGACATCTTCAAATATTCAATTCAGCATGCCTTCCCAAGTTGACCACTATATCACCTGTCCAGATTCCCACACATATTCTCCTGGGTTTTCCAGTGTTCTGGACATGGGGAGAGTTCATCAGAACCTAAGCAAAATGTTGTGGCACGATAAAGTGTTTCTTTTGCAAGTGAGAGAAATTCTATAGGATGATAAAGGGGGTACCCAGTCCCTTCTTCAGTGATGGATACTTGCTAGGAAGTATCCATTTTCCCCTTTTTTCTTTTAGTAACAAAATGATTTCATTTTACTTGGGCACACAGCCACCCACTGAAGACTACATTTCCCAACCTCCTTCACAGATAGACATGGCCATGTGACCAAATTTGGACCAATGGAACGTAAACAAAGATATGTGTGCACCTTCCTTCAAAGTCATCTTCTCAATAAAGTTGTTTACCTTGAACTTTCTCTCTTATTCTCTTCCTGAGGGCTGGAACATGAATGTGGCCATGACCCAGGTTTGAACACAGAGAGAAGCATGGCACTGTGTGGGATGGCAGAGCAATGCAGTACAGCAGACCAGCCTTTCCAGCCTGGATACCTCAACCCTGGAGTGACATGAGAAAGACTGTGTGATTTCATCCACTGTCTTTTCAGATCATACAACAGTTTAGTTTGCAGCAGGGGTGAGCCTGGGGTATCCTTCCACTACCATCTGATTTTATTTTAATCACTAGAAGATGTTCCTTCCCACTTTATCCCCCCTTTGGGGACTTCCCCCAACAATATAACCATGTTCTTTACAATATCTCCCCTAACCCTGCTCATGTGCTTACTCCATTTCCTCTCAGCCTCTTTCCTTCTTTTGTTCCTTCAAAGTAAACCTTGATATCCCTTTAAATTGCAAACCAAATTCATCAGCAACTTTAAAATCACTCCAGAAATTAAAGGAAAATATTTGTAGCTATCTCTGATATACCAANCTGCAGCTCCTGCGCCTCCCGCTCTGCCTGCGCCTTGGCCTGGGCGTGCGCCTCGGCCAGCTGCCGCTGCTTCTCCAGTGCAGCCTCCACCTCCGCCAGCCGCTCCCGCTCCTCTGCCCGCTGCTGCTCGGCCAGCCTCTGTGGCCGCGGCAGAGAGAGGAAGAGAACCAAAGAGAGCGTGAGCACGGAGCAGGCACTGGGAACCACCACAGTTCACTGGGATAGCACGGTGCGGGGGGATCAGGGAGGACAGAGGTCCCAGCCCGGCCGAGGAGAGAGCGTGCACCCGCCCAGGGCACCCGGGCAGCGAGCGCAGCAGCCCCACCGTGCTCACCAGCCTGGGGAAGGAGGCCCAGGCGTCCTCCCCTCTTTCTGCAGACAGGCGACGGAAACAGACAGACGGACGGAGGAGAGAGAGAGCAAAGCAGGAGGCTTGCAGGGTGGTGAGCTGCGCCCCCACACAGCCCCTGCCTGGGCTCTGCTGGGCGCAGTATGCTTGGTTCCCACCATGGGCCCCTCTCCCTGACCAGGGCTACTTCGAAGCCCAGTGGAGTGGCCAGAGTGGGGACAACAGTTTAGGCTTGAGCCAGCTCAAAAGAGGGACTCCTGGGCCGGCAGCTCCAAGCAGAGAGGAGGCA
>NW_007726822.1:258151-284538 GCF_000696425.1 Galeopterus variegatus
AGGCTTGAGCCAGCTCAAAAGAGGGACTCCTGGGCCGGCAGCTCCAAGCAGAGAGGAGGCAAGGCCCAGGCAGGCCAGTCGGCGGGGCCACCCAAGAGGCAGGGAGGAACTAGACAGGTGGGCACCCGTCCCCAGCCCTCACGACCTGACAACCCCCAACTCTTCCCACAGCAAAGGGCCCAGTAGAGAGACCAACGCAGAATCCCCAGGAAGAGTGCACAGGAGAGCCAGGGGACACAGGTGACACTCGCCAACATAGAGGAGAGAAGAGGTACCGACCACCATGGGGAGAGCAGTGCAGCACCAGGCCAAGGTGGGGCAGGCCACAGGTGAGGGCAGCCTGGGTGGGCCGTGCTGGGGGGAAGGCGCACCAGGCAGGAGGGCATAAGGAGAGCTGCAGTGAGCGATCTGGGACAGGCACCTACGGGCTGTGCTGTGCTGGGCAGGGCAGGCAGCAAGACAGCCCACCGCCCCTACCCGGCCCCCAGCCCGACCTGACCGTACCTCCTCCTCCTCCATGCGCCGCAGAGTCTCGCTGATGAACTTGATGTACTGGCTCGTGAGTGTGGTCAGCTCACTGTAGCGGGTGCGCAGGTCCACATACTGGCGGGACGGGAGCGCACCAGGGTCAGCCCTGCCTGAAGCCACAGCCCGAGGCCCACCCAGCCCCTCGCCCAGGCTGGGCTTGTCCTACTCCCCACCCTACCTCCTGGATGACGCTCTCTGATCCAGATTGGACCTTGGGCTTCTTGGCCGGGGAGGCCACTGGCTCAAGCTGCGCCTTGTACGTGACCAGTTGGAGCTCATAGTCCTGTGGGGACACACTGAAGTCAGCCAAGGCAAGTGTCCCCTGGGATTCAGGGCTTGGAGAGGGTGGCAGAGGGAGGGCGGCCTCACCTTGATGGCATTAATGTACTGCTTGGCAAACTCCTGGCACTCCCCGACTTTCTCTCCGTGGCACTCAATTTCCTCCAGCAGGGCCTGGGAAGGGAAGGTGGTCGGCACAGTCCAGGACACGCCCGCCCGCCGCTGCCCCACCCTCCCGGGCCCACCTTCTCCTGCCGTAGCTGCTCCCGCACGGCCCGGCTGTTGGCCAATGGCACGGCCTGGATCTGCTCCTGCCGCCGCTTGGCGTCCTGCAGCCAGGCCCCCAGTGGGTCTGCGCTCTCGCGGTAGTAGCGCAGCTGGCGGCCCAGCTGCTGCAGCTCACGCTGCCGCACGTCTGTCTGAGCCAGCACGGCCTGCCACCGCTCTAGCAGCTGGGTGACCCGCTCGCGCCAGCGTTCCACCTCCACGTCCCGCTCTCCGTGCCGCTGCTGTAGCCGCTCGCCCACCTCCTGCGCCCCCCGCAGCTCATCCCGCAAAGCGTTGAACACTGGCTGCTGTGCCTCCGCCTGGGCCCGCAGCTTCTGTCAGGGACAGAAGAGGTGGGTGTCACTTCAGCTGGGGTCCCCACGGTTCCCCACCCCTGCTGAGGCACAGGCCTGTCCTGGTACCTTCAGTGAAGCCTTGGTGGCCTCAAGCTCCTGAAGGGTGGCAGGCACAGCCTGGGCCTCCTTGAGCTGCTCCTCATGGGCCTTGAGCACCTCCTCAGCCCCTTGAGTGCTGCGGATCACCAGACTGATGGTCTTGAGCCTGGGGGCAAAGCAGGGCTCAGAGGCAGGACAAGGGCGGGCTTAGGCAACAAGCACAGAGGGGTGGATTCAGAGCTCCGGGTACCCTCTGGGTGCTGCTTGCTAAGCCCAGACCCCGACTGGCCAGAGCCCTGGTGGTCGGCAGCCTCTGTGGCCACAGGCTTCACAGAGAACAGAGACTCAGGGAGAAGGTGGTCGTGGGCTTCTCGGACACAGAGACACTTAAGCTCCAGCCTGAAAACCCCAGAGAGAGGACATGCCAACCAGGAACAGCAGACTCCAAGGCCCTAAGGCAGGCAGAACCCACCAGCTGGATGCCAGCCTCGTCCAATGCCCACAGGGCCTGGGGGTGCAGTTCTCGGCCTTCCAGCCCAAGCCTGGTGAGGGCACGTCTGGGGTGAAAATGGCACCACACGCCAGCCAGTTATGTTTCTCTCAACATATTAGTGTTTGTGAGTAAAGGGTAAACAAAGGGTGGTATATCATTTGCCGTACAGGAAGTGTCTATGAAATAATACATCAGAAATAAACGCCAGTGGCCTTCAAGGAGTGAGTCAGGAACGGAATGGACAAGAGACAGGACAGAGGAATGTTTCTCTCTACACTTCCGATTGGATGCACGTGAGCATGCAACCTTCTATGCCTCTGAATGAAAATATGCTGAAATACACAGCACAAGGATGGAAGAGGCCCTGCAGCTGGGCACGGGCAGAGGGCAGGCAGGAGAGCGCGGGCCCTCGCAGGGGCTGTGCATCTCACCCAGGGCTCTGGGCCGGGGAGGAGACCATGGGGCCCCCTGGGCACAAACCTTGGCCCTGGGGCCTCTTACCACCTCTGTCCCTCCATTGTCTCACCCACAGTCCCCACCCCCTACCTACTCCTTGCAAGTCTTCATCTCCACTCTCCACCAAGAAGCCCCTCTCTTGAAGTCACCGATGCCTCCCAGGTGGCCAACCCCTATCTCCTCTGATCCTCACTGGCCTGGGCCACATCCTCTCTGGCGTCCCCTCGCTCCTGACCTCTCCAACACCAGGGCCAGGCTGCCCCTTGGTCCTCCTCCCGCTGTCCACATCTCTTTCCGTCCATGACTTTAATCAACCGCCCTATATAGCAACCCTGTCTTCGCCTCTTGCTCCTGACAGGGCTGGCTGCCTGCTGACATCCACAGTGCAGATTCCCCTAAGTCCTCACCCCCACGGTCTCCCCAGCTCCATGAACAGCACTGTCCCCCTTACACCCACAGAAGTCCCAGGCATCATCTTCAAGATGTGTCAGGACCTAAATGCTCGCCATCTCTGCGGCCGCCACCCTGGCCTGAGCCTGCCATCTGCTGGCCACTCAGCAGCCCCCAACTCATGCACTCATCCTGTCCGTCATCTTCTCAGAACACTCCCACAGTCACAGCCTCACCACAGCCCGACCCAGTTCCCGGCTGCAGACAGGTGTGCTCACTTCTCCAGGTAGATGGCAGACAGGCTGCGGACCTGCTCCAGCTTGCCAAGCGTCAGCTCCAGCTCCGAGCGCAGAGTGGGGGCAGTAGGTGATGGCTCGGGTAGGGCCAGGACCTTCTCAGCCTCAGCAGAGAGCCGGGAGACCCCCTTGCCCAGCCCCTCCACTTCAGCCTGTGCTTTCTGAGGAGAGACCGAGGAGGGGACACGCTGACCACCAGAGCCCAATACACAGCACTGATCAAAGACCCAGGGAGGGAGGTGGGGGCAGAGAGGAGACATGGGGGAGAGAGACCGCTGGGGGGACACGGGGGTGGGATGGTGCCTGCCTGCTGCTCGGCGATGCGCTGGGCACACTCCCGTGCAGGTTCTTTATCCAGTGGCAGCCGCAGGCGGTGCACAGTGCGAGTTTCGCAGGCCTCCAGTTGCAGCCGGATGTCTCTGAGCTCTGAGATGCAGCGCTGGCAGCGAGACTCCTCCTGCTCGCCTGGGGGACACGTACTGATCAATCGGCTGCCGGGCCAGCTGCCCGCCCACCCAGGCCCTGTCTGTGCATACCCTGCTCCAGGCTCTGCAGCAGCTGCTGGTAGTGGTGGCTGCAGGAGCTGTACTCGCGCTCAGCTGTGAGCCGGTCCTCAGGCCCAAAGCCACTGGCATCCTGGCTGTCCCGCAGGAAGGCCTGGTAGTGCAGCTCCAGGCTGCGCAGGGCTTGGCGCTGCTCCTCGGGCTTCAGTGTGCGAAACTGGGGGTGGCAGGTGGGACTGAGCGCAAGGCAAGGCAGGTGGGTGCCCCACAAGATGTCACCTCCCGTCCCCACGCCCAGAGTGCCTGCAGCCAGGAGGCAGTAGTACCGTGACCAGGGACCAGGAGCGGATGAGCTGCACGTCACGGCTGAGACTCTGCCATGCCAGGAGGCTCTTCATGTCCACATGCAGCTGGTGCCAAAGTGTGACCAGGGCCTGGTGCTGGGCCTCCAGCCTACAGGTCAGGGCCACAGTCAGAGCCAGCTCAGGGGTGTCTGAGGCCCCGCCCACTGCCCACCGGCTCCAGCTCCTGGACCCCTGGGCCACCCACCTGGCAATGGCCTCCTGGGCCTCCTGGTTGGGTGGGGGCACGAGGAAGCACACGGAGGGCACGGCAGCCTCGCTGCCGGAGCTGCTGAGCACCTTCCAGTGGGATGGCTGCGCAGGGCCCAGCAGGTGGCACTCGTCACCCTTGTGCACGGTCACCTGCAGTGGTCAGAGTCGGTGATGATGTGGCCACGGCCATGCCCCCACCAGCCATGCCCCTTCCCAGTCAAGCCCTTGGGCCCAGCCCACACCTCCACCTGCTTGTAGTCACACACGGCCAGGAGGGGCACGCGGCCCCGTACAGGGTAGGCTGGGTTGCGGGGCTTCAGCTGCACGATGGCCTTGGCCCGCTTGGCCAGGCCCGACAGGTGCCCCTTGTACTCATTCAGCTGCTCCTTCTCATCCTGTGGGGGAGGGAGGGACCACTCAGGGCCAACACATCCGGCATCCAGACACACGGTATGTACAGAAGAGGGGCCACGAAGACCCCGCGCCTGCCCCCAGCAGGGAGCAGACACCCTAGCAGCCCCAGGATCTGGTCTGTGGTCCTTCCTAATCATCCCGGGGTGGGGGCTCTCGGGGGCAGAAGTTGTGAGGAGGACGGGCCCCAAGCAGATCCCCCTGACCCTCCTCCTCCCTGACCAGGACTGGCTGTCCTTCCCCTGCCCCTGGCCACCTGCTGAGTTCTCAGGGGAAGGGAGCACGGCCCAGCTATGCTCTGGCCCCCACAGCGTCCTACTCTCTCCTCTTCTGGCTGCAGAAGGTCACCCGGCTCCTCCTGTCCCACCCTTCCATGGGGGCCAAACTTCACCAAGGACTGTCCAAGGCTGTGGGTCAAGGTCCACCCTGGAGCCGCCTGCACCTCTCCCGCCCTCTCAGGCTGATGCTGGAGCAAAGGGGCCCCGGCATTTGCAGATCACAGCAGCCCCTCCAGCCTCCTCTCCCCTCTCCCCTGATCACTCCCCAGCGAGTGCACCTGGCCCTCCTGGGTACCCTTCACCCTGCCCCAGGGCATGTGGGCACCATGCCCGGCTGCCACTCTGCCCTCCACGGCCCTTCAGACTGTGACCACTCCAGACGTCAGGCCAGAAAGCCAGTGCACCCGTCCACAGCAAAAGGGCTGGCGGTAGCAGCTGCCTCAGGCCTCCGCTCACTCCCTGCGCTCCAGGGTTGGGGGACTCATTCCAGCTCTGGCCAGCCACCCCCCAGTTCCCCACACTGCCCTCACCACCACTGTGCCCCTCCAGTCTCCCCCCACCTCCGGAGCAAGGCAAGGACTTGCAGCCCAGACTCCAGGCCAGCCCCTCTCCCTGCGCACCTGCCCCCGAGGCAGCCTCACCTGGGCATCCTGCAGCAGGTCCTCAAGCCGGGTGACGGTGATGGAGCGGTCACAGCTGTACTTCCTGCGCAGTGTCTCCTGCAGCTTCTGCAGCTGCTCCTCGGCCTCCCGCACGTCTGAGAAGAACTAGGGCAGCAGGAGGGGACACACCAGGCTGACGGGGCCCAAAGCCCCAGGCCAGAGCGGCCCCAGTGAAGCTTAAGAGGTGAGGCCTGAGGCAAAGCCCCGAGGGGCCTGGGGGATATTCTGATCCAAGCTCAGTGGGACAGAGTGTGGGAAGTGGCTGGCCACATCCTGACAGGCACAGGAGGGCCCCAGTCGGGGCTGTGCATCTGCCATGGTGGTCTGAGGATCTTCCGAGGCACTGCAGCCAAGCCAGGAGGCAAGGGGAGCCTCCGGTCCTCACCTGGAAGTAGGCCGTGTTCTCCTTCAGGTGCGCCTCAATGCAGCAGCACAGCTGCAGCATCCAGCTCCACTGGGTCTGCAGGGCCGCCTGGAAGGACTGCAAGACACCAGGGTCCCCGTCAGGCCCTGCCCCCTCACCTGGGGGCCCAGGGTGCTCCCCGCAGCCCCACCCACCTCCACTGTGCGCCGAGCAGGGTGGTCCTCCCGTAGCAGCCGGTCCCCGGTGTCCTGAATCTCCTTGATCTTCTTCTCCCTCAGTTCCAGCTCGCGCATCAGGGCCTGACACAGGAGCAGAGGGTCTCACAGACGGTGTCTGGGCCACGCCAGGGCCTGCCAATCTCCCAACAGACTCAACCCCAGTCCCAGGCTGGTCTCCGTGGAGCCACCACAGCCACCCGAGGGGCTCCTGACCACGGGGGACAACCATAGACACGGGCAGGGGGTGGTGGTCATGGCAGGGTTCTGGGAGGCTAGGTGTCACCTCACCGAGTAGCTCTCCTTCTTAGCGACCATGTTGGCGTTGCGCTCGCTCCAGTCAAAGCTCACCTCCTCCTCTTCCTTCTCATTCAACCACATGAGCTCCTTGGTGGCGGCTGCCACAAAGCCGTGTAGGCTGTCCAGGCACCGCAGGCGGGCCTTGGAGGAGTTCTGTGGGCAGGCAGGTGCGCACGCGTCAGCAGGCCACAGCCGCTGCCCCCCTCCCTCAGCCCTGCCCGGACCGCACTCACGAGTAGCTTGGCATACTGCAGGTCTAGCCTTCCCAGGTAGTCACGGTAGGTGCCCCGGGTGGCGGGGGAGAGCTGGCCCTGCAGGACACGACGGGCGGTGAGGCCTGCGGTGGCCGGGGCCTGGCCACCACCCACGCCGCCCATGCAGCTGCTTACCTCATCACTCCGCGCCCGCTCGATCTTGGCCCGGAATTCCTCAATGGACTGGTGCAGGCCACGGTGGCTGCCAAGCTGCGCCTCCACACTGGGCAGGTCCACGCCCCATTCGGCGCTGTCCACCCGCCGCTGGTTCTCCTCCACCCAGGCCAGCAGGTCCTGCAGGTAGCGCAGGGTGGAGTCCTCCAGCTCTGGGCGCCTCTGCGTGCTCTGCAGTGTCACCTGGGTCACTTGGGTCACAGGGGCGGCCACGCCTGCTTTCAGCCGGAGGTTGTACTCAGTGCGGATAGCCACCAGGCGTTCGTGCAAGCGGTATACCCTGGACACAGAGGAGTCCTGAGGGGTCAGTAAGCTCCAGGCTGCCCATGCCCAGGCCACCAGGCAGGGGCAGGGCCGGACCCACCTGCGGTACATCTGCTCGCCCTGTGGGTGCCGTCCATCCTTCAGGGTCTGCACGTCGTTGAACAGCAGCCGGATCATGCCATCTGCATTGTCCAGGTCCCGCTCCACCTCCCCTGCCCGCTGTGGCACCTTGCCTGCCGCCAGCAGCCGGACATCCTGCACAGTGGTTGTCTGTGACCCAGAGCCCAGCTGACCCACCTCCTGACCACATACGGACCCCAGCCAAGGTGGCCACCCTTACCCACCTCCCCAACTTGAGACCCAGGCCTCAGCTGGCCACTGCCGCCGGGTCCCCATCCTTTCTTCTCCATCCTTGCTGACCCCACACATCTTCCTTACCCACACTTGGGGCCAAATCTCCACCCACTGGCTCTCTGAGGGTCAGGGACCAAGTCCACGGGAATCCCCGAGCCTCATCCTCCCCCAACAAGCCCCTGCCCGGGCCCACAGACCCACAGCCCTACATACCCCACGGGTATTCAACCAGCAGTGGTTCTGGGGCCCTCCCCCCCACCTCCACCAATGGTGAGCCACTGCGGGGTAGGGGACCTGGGACAGGGCAGGGCCTGAGAGGCTGAAGCAGTCAGGGCTGGCTGCACGCCCGTAGGGAGGAGCTGCAGCCTGCTTTCCCGCCCCCACACCCTTCCCACCACGGGCCTGGCAGCCTGCCCCCTCCTGGCACTAACTGCAGGCGTGGCGGGCTGGGCTCCTTGCTGGGCTCATCGCTCCCCTCCCACCTCCCTCCCACCTCGGTCCCTCCCCTCCCCCTCACCGACTGCAGCAGGGCGTCGGCCTGGTTCAGCTGCTCCTCGCACAGCCCCGCCTCCATCTGCAACTTGCTCACGATGCGCTGAAGACACTCCAGCCTGCAGCCCCAGAGCGCCCAGGACACCGCTGTGAGCGGGCCAGCTGCCACACACCCTGGCTCCAGGGTGCAGGTCCCCTCCTGCTCTGGCCTCCCTGCCTGCCTGCGGCCTACTGTCCACTGGCCCGGAGCTTGGGTTTCCCCAGCCTGGGGGGTGATTTCCTCCCCAGCCAGTGACTCACCCTCGGGTGGCTCCCCTGCCACCACAGGGCCCCGCCCGCCCGCGCCTCACCACCCCCACCCACCTCTCAAACTCGCTCCGGAGCTGCTTCTCCCGCTCCAGGATGGCCACGTGCAGCTTGCCCCACTCCTTCTCCACGTCCAGCGGGTGGTAGCCGGGAGGCACCTTGAGCTGGCCTGCCTGCACCGCCGCCTGTGGGCAGGGGCCAAGCCCAGGCCTGAGCCTGCGCAGGGGTGGGAGTGCCGGGCCCTCAGCCCCCAGCCCACCCAACCTGGAACAGCCCTGGACATGCAGGCTTGATAAACAGGGCCATGCCAAGCTCTGCAAGGCCCCCAGGCTCTGGGGCTCCGGGACACACCACTCACCTCCAGGGACTGGTAGATGCCCTTGGACCGGTTCTTGTCTGCCTCCTTGGCTGGAAGCTCCGTCTCCTTAAACTTCAAGAACTGGCACCACAAGATCTACGGGGACAAGGGTGTCAGCAGCCACGCTGGCCCTCAAGGCAGGCCCAGTTGCCAGCCAAGGGCAAGCCCACCTCGATCTCCTCAAAGCTGGAGGGAAACTTGCGCTCCTCGAAAGCGGCCGTGTGGTGCCGGATCCACTGCAGCAGCAGCAGCACCAGCTCCCGGTACTCCTGCCAGCGCAGCTGCAGCTCCTGGGTGGGCAAGAGCCAGCGGGTCAGTGCAGCTAGGTGCCAAGCCCACGTGCCCACCCCATGGGGGCCCACCACTCACGTTGGCCTTCACCCCATCCTGTGCGTCAGGCACGCGGGGCATGGCGTCGTACAGAGATGAGACGTAGGTGATGATGGACTTCTCATCGGGCTGAGGGACATCCACATCTGCAGGGGATGGTGGGATCAGAGGGCGCCCTGGCCAGTGGCAGGGATAGGAAGAGGGAGAAGGGACCCGTGGCACGTACCCTCGGGGTCCAGGAGCCGAGTCACTCCCAGGTCCCGCTCTGCCACAGAGAAAGCCTGGTCCAGATTCTCCAGGTTGGTCTGACGATACACCTTGCTCATGTCGATGAGCATGGGCCTGAGGACAAACGGGCAGGTGGGCATGACAAGGTCAGGGATGCCCACCGAGCAGGGCGCACATGGGCAGACCCTCCACACAGAACCCTAACCCCAGACTCGCCCTGAGGGATATGCTGCCCACTCCACTGAGGCCCTAATCCTGCCCACATGGGCAGATCTGGAATAGGCCCGCTGCCCCCACCCCCAGAGCCCAAGGGCACAGGCGGGCGCTCTCAGTAGGATGGCAGAGGTCAGCCTGGGCTCCCTGCAGCCGCCCGCACGCCCGGCCCCTGCTGAGGTGCTTGGGAAGGGCCTAGGAGGCAGCAGGCAGGGCAAGAGGGAGGGGCTGGGCCCTGCTCGCTGGCACAGAGGAGGCTGGCTGGCACTCACCCCCGCAGGCGGCAGGTTCCCGTCATTGGAAAACGGTCCTACTGCCACCCTCCTGCCCCGACTTGTTTGAAGTTGCCCAGCTGGGGTGCTCTGTGTGCCCCTGACCTGCAGCCCCCTCCCCCAGGGGCACGTACTTGTGCCGGTGGATGATGGCGTTGAAGAGGCGGCCGTCGCGCCAGCTGGAGGTGAAGTTGTCACAGCGCAGGCCCTGGTAGCCCTCCACCATGCGCTGTGACCACAGCAGCAGCTTCTCCTTGGCCGTCATGTCCTCAGACTGCCCGCTCACCTGGATGTCCGAGATCTGCCCCACGCAGCGGGCAGGAGGCAGCAGCTCAGTCCGGCCACCCGGCCTTCCCATGCCCACCCCACCCAGTGTCCACGACCACGCTCATGAGGGCAGGGGTGGCTTGGCACCCAGCTGGGGTGTACAGGAGTCACCAGGCCAGCTGAGGCAGAGCAGGGACCATCACACCTCAGTGCCACAAGACAAGGCTGCTCCAGCCAGCAACTGCCACAGAACAGTCAGAACCCCCAACCCTACCTGCCATATGGTGAGTGCCCTGGGCTCCCCTTAGCTGGGAGGTGCACCCCAGAGGCTGGCGTAGGGCAGAGCTAGTGGAGAGTGGACACAAGAAGAGCAGCTACAGACCCCCAAACTGGCCCAGAGTCCCCAGGCCTAGAATCAGCTGTCAAAGTTGGGGTGGGGGCAGGTCAAGGCCCCCTCTCTAGTTGAAGGCCAGGGGTAGGGCCTCTGGGGGTTGGGCAGGGAGTGCACCCACAGTCTGGTCTGGGCGTGCAGGGGACACAGCCCTGCCTGGCCCTGCACTTAGTCCAATCTTCGGGCCTGCTGTGCCGGCCATGGCCTGTCAGCATACCCGCCTGCCTGTCCCTAGCTTCCAACTGCCTGTGTGACTCAGCTGCGTGCCACCCTGGCTCTGCCACCCCTCTCAGATTTGTGGCTTCCTGTGCGGCCAGGACAAGCAGTGGGTGAGTCAGCCGGTGCAGCCTGTGCTGCTCCAGAAGCTTCCCCAGGGCAAGCTGCAGAGAACACATTCCTCTGCAGGGAGGATCTGCGGGCCCTGCCCAGCCAGGGCCAGAGGGCAGGGGCCAGAGGGCGCGGGATAGACAGGCCTTGAAGGGAGGCCTGGGCCCTCAGGCCACGCGCCAAGAAAGGGCTGGGGCTGGCAGGAAGGCTCCCAGGTGCACCATGACAAGGGCGCCACCTCCTGGGCCACACCTCAGCCAGGAACCAGGCCAGCCCACCAGCCAAGGAGCCCATGGCAACCCTGGGGCCTCCCGGGGCGGCCTCTCCACCTGGAAATGCAGGATGATGGTCCAGATCAGGCCGAGGGTCAGCTTGGGGTTGCCGTCGGCGATGTCATCATTTCTGATGTTCACCAGCTTCACCTGTGAGAAAGTGGCCCAGTCATGGTCTGCAAGGCAGGGCTGGCTTGGAGAGAGGTGAGGGGCCTGGGGCCAGGTGGGCAGCCTTACCTGGCGGTGCCGGAGGTAGTCCAGGGCGATCTGGACGTTCTGCAGCTTGTGGAAGCGCATCCTCCCCTTCTCTCGGGGCTGAAAGGAGATGGGGCCTGGTCACTGGCCACGGGGCGGCTACCACTCTGGGCCCCACCCCTCAGTCCCCCCGGAGCAGCTCTAGTGACCAAACCAAAGGTCTTCCCCAGTGGGGCAGCGGCCCCTCCCATACCCCAGGTGCACCCTCCTGAGCTGGGAGAGGGAGGCCACCAGCCCAGGGGGTGGGGCCAGGGGAAGTCCAGCAACCCAGGCTGCGGGAAGGAAGGAAGGGGGCGGGGAGGAGACAATAGCGAGGAAGCCGCACTGGTGGTGGCACTGGAGGGGAGAGTCCTACTGCCTGGCAGCGGCAGCAGCCATGGCAGCTCCTGGTGGTCCCAGGCCCAGCCCCGGCCATGTAGCAGGAGTGACAGCCAGCGGCTTGAACACACAGCTGTCTGCCCACCCGAGAGCAGGATGAGCCGCCAGACACAGTGAGCGGGGCTCCACCGTGTTGGGGAGCCCGCGTGCCGCTGTGGCCAGCAGGCACAACCACTCACCAGGCGCAAGCTCCTGATTACGTCCCGCTCCCTCAGCTGCCCAGCCAGAGCAGCACAAAGGGTAAAGGGCAGAGATCAAGGTTCAGAGTCCAAGCAGCAGAGAAACCAAAGCAGAGCAGAGCATGAGGTTACTGTGTTAGGGTCCCAAGGCGTAGGGTAGCAAGGGTTGGAGCGGCCTGTGGCTCGGGGGTCGTGGTCACTCCCAGGCCAGCCCTCAGCTGCAATGCCCGACACCCTGGACTGGAAGGCACAGAGTGGGGCGAGGCCGGGCCACTCCCAGGGAGAAGGCAGGAGGGGGCCAAGCTGGACACAGAGTAGGCACTTGGGAAAGGGCCCAAGGAGAGAAGGCAGGCAGGGGTGTCCAGTGAAGGCCAGCGAGGCCACAGAGGAGGGCGGGTGCACATACCAGGCTGTCCCCCGAGAGGACCTCCAGCAGCGAGATGAGGTTGTGGCCATCACGGAGGTCTTCGTACAGGTCACTGATGTGCCGCTGGGCCTGCAGGGACAGACCAAAGAGCCAGGCACTGACCCCAGGGGGAGAGAGGCAGGGGGCCCAAGTCCCTCAGGAGCCCACGGAACATGCCCCTACCCCGTGGAGGCACCTACCTCTGCCCTCCAGTGCTACACGGAGGGACCAGGAGGAGGAGGAAGAGGAAAGAGACAGGAGCGTGGAAGGAAAGAGCACAGAAAAGAACAGTTCTCAGAGAGGAGACAGGTGAGCACACGGGCGCTGAGGACAAGACAGCCCTGGTAGGCACCCTCCTGAACCCCACCCCGTCTTCTCATCCTGTGACCACCCCCCACACACATTGCAAGCAGGCGCCACCAACCTTGATGAGGTGCTTGTTGACCCACTTGGTGAAGGTTTTCTTCTGCACACGGTCCCGCTCATCTGGGGGAGAAAAGGCCAGTTCACCTGGGGCCTGGGAGGAGCCCAGGGCGGCCCCCAGGTAGCTACTGTGCAGACGCAGCAGCCTGGCCGGCCAGATCCCAGCCTCAGGCCTCCCTCAGATCACACACTGAGACACAGCCCCCACCTCAGACCCCAGCCCCGGCAGGACAGCAGAGACCAAAGTGCCCAGCCAGCCCAGGTCCAGGTGCGGGAGGTGGCACTGCGGGACACGAAGGGGGACAGGCACAGCACAGGGCTGCTGCACAATCCCCCTATTGTCTCCGACGAAGATGGGAGGGTCCAGAGCCAGCAGCCGCACCCAGAGCCTGCAGCGCACAAGTCCCAGCCTGCACCCCGCACCCCCACCCCACGCTGCCTCTGATGAGACCTAAGCGGAGGCGCAGCAGAGCCAGGGACGGGCGCGGCCAGGGGTGTTGGAAAGGGGACCGTGGGCAGTGGGTCTTCTCCAGGGGTGTTGGAGCGAGGCCCCCACCGGTCCAACCGATGCTGGGCATGTGGCTGGTCCCCCAGCCACTCATCTCAAGAGTCTGGCCCCTACGCCTGCCAGGTGCCTTCCAGCCACAGAGGCCCGCCCTGCCCAGCAGGGGCACCCGCCGCTACCTTTCTTGCCCTCGGAGGCCCTGAGCACAGCCAGGTAGAGGTTGTCTTCCGAGCTGGTTCTCTGGCCACCCAGGCCCTCAGGCTGGGGCACGCGGAGCCGGTGCTGAGACATGGCGCTGCCCCGCCCCCCTCGGCCGTCGCTCGGCCCTCAGGTGCTGCGCTCCGGTCGCCCCGCGTGGCACACAGGCAGCTGAAGGCTCGGGCCGCGCGGACGCTTGCTGGGCACAGGCTCCGCTCAGAGTCGGCACGGCCACTCCCTGCCTGCCCTACTCCCCAGCGACGCCGGCCCGCCCCGGGGAGGGGCGCCCGCCGAAGGAGGAAGGCGGCCCCCACGGCCACGCCCTCGGCCGCCAGAAACAGGAAACCAGGTTTCCTCACCCACCCTGCTCACGCTGCCCCTGCAGGGCCCCAAGGGCCCTGCTACTTCGCTGCATACTGACTGCTTCCAGGACCACAAAGGAATGCCACCACCCTGAAGGACCCCACCAGGGAGGGGTGCTTGAGCATGGCTGGGCCAGGGCCCTGCGGCGACATCTCCCCACAGAGAACAGTCCAGCGCTGCCCCTGCAGCCTGCCCAGCCTCCCTGCTGAGGTCTGACTCTGGGAGGGAACCCCCAGCCTGCCTGACACCTGAATCGCACGTCCTCACAGACCTCTGCCCCCACCCCTGCTAGGCTCCTCTGCTCCTGCTCCCTGACCGCGGGGTCCTGTACCAGGCCTAGCCCCTCCTGAACTGCCCACCAAGCAGAACACACCTCAGGCCTAAGTGGGCACATAGCTGTGTGCTGACTCATTAAGGCGCCAAGCTGCAGGAACACTTCTCCATGTGGGGTGGGGGGTGCTGGCGGTGGTGGGGAGCCCCTGGAGGGGGCCCAGCCAGTGAGTCAGGGCTGGGGAGGGGGACTCAGGCGCTGTGTGACTCACTGGAAAGGAAGCCACACCTGGGGGCTGGACGGGTGCAGGGCTGTTAGCAGTCGGGTGGGGCTTGTAGAGAGCAGCTGCTCCGGGCTGTAAAGGTGGGAGACCCGGGCAAAAGGTGCCCGGCACCGGGACCGTCGCCCTGGCTGGGCCTCTAGCTCCCACAGCTTGTGGACCGAGCTGTCTGTGGGGCGTCTAGGACTGCCCAGCCCCACAGGAAAGAATGTACCGCCACGAACCACAAGAATTTTCCAGTCTCTGCATCTGGCTCGATGCGATCCAGCTGTGAGCTGCTGAGGAAACTCCCCCCCCCTTCCCACAGCACGCCTCCAGGCCTCTGTTCCCGGAAAAGCTCACCCCCCCCACTGCCAGTGGTGGCCACAAGAGGGCACCAAAACCACACTGGGTGGGGGGGTGCCCAAGCCAGGCAGTGCTGGTTAAGTACCCCCACCGCCCCACACTGAGGGGCACAGCCAGTCCCCAGGACTCTGCCAAATGTCTTATACCTACCTCCCCCTACCCCAGCACTGCTGAAGACACCCTCCAAGCCTGGACTCAGCCTGGCACAAAGTGAAGGGAGACCCTCCTGCTCTGCCCTGTCCAGCCCAGCGGTCCCCACAACCCCACCAGACACCAGCTCATCACTCTCTGGAGGTGCTCTAAAATCCCAAATCTGACCCCATGCTGGTTAGTGCTCCCAGAACAGTGTACCCAAGGGCTTCTCGCAGCCCCAACACACCACCAGCCCCCCTTCTCAGGTTTGGAGCCTACAGAAACAGTCTGCCTCTTCAGAGGACCCCTGTCCCCAGCAGGGGTCCTGAGTTCACAAAGCTCATCAGATAGAGATCCTGCCATATGGCTCTGAGAGGGTCTGGGCCAGGAGGTGGGTACAGGGAACTCCAGGAACAGCTGGAACCTGGAGGAGCCAAGCCTGCTGTCCATGACTCCTGGGAACCCCTACCCCAGTTCCGGACAGTCCCCATCTCCAGCATCCTCTGCCACTAACAGGTCTCCAAGGATGCTGCAGGGGCCCCCCATTCCCCAAGCCTCCGGCAACCTGGAAGGCTTCCTGCCCCTGAGCTCCTTCCCCGTGTCCCCTCCCTCCCAGCCCTGCCCGCCCTTGCCGCTGGCTGTAGATGCCCCTTCCCCATCCATCCTATCCAGACCCTCAAACCAACAGGCAACTCCTCCCAGCCTGGCCAAGTCCCCATCTGGCCCCAGCCAGGCCATGCCGACCCTTCAAATACTGCTGCACACCTCAGTGGCTCTCCCACCTCTGTCCGAGCCACCCCAGGAGAGCCCCCGGCATTGGTGTGACCCCTGGACTGTCCAGGGCAGCCCAGCATCCCCTAGGGGAAAGGAGCTGCCCACGGCCCTCCGAGGAGTACCCTCACCCTTTTTTGCGGATGAGGAAACCAATGTTGGAGGCCTCACAGCTAGTGAAGATGGGCCTGGGATGGAAACCCCCAAGGACAAGGCAGGGATCCCCGCTGGCCAGGGAGAGCTGCAAATCTGCAGAGGGCCCCGAGCCACGCCTCCAGTGCCTCCCTCTCATCCCACGAGTCCTCATCGCCAACGCCCAGGCTGGCGTGGAGCAGCGGGGGTGGACCAGCACCCCCAGCCCCACCCCTCTCCCCATCCCCCTTCTCCAGAGACAGACAAATGCAAGAGGGTGACATCCCCAAAACTTCCTCCCCAGGTGCTTCCGGAACCCAGCGGGGCTATACCTGGGCCAGGCACCACCCCCGTCATGGCCCCGGTGGCCTTTCCCAGTGGAGACCCAGCCCCAGTGAGAGCTATGGCCACCCATCCTGTGCCACCAACCCCATGGCCACACCCACCTACACAGCACAGTTGCCCGTAGAGGTAGCCCCTGCGGGCCCGCTCGCAGCCCCCGTCCAGCCAGCACGGCCGTTCCAGAACGACCTCCCTCTGCGAGGCAAAGGCGCCCCCCGCCCCCCACATGCCTGCCGCAGCCATGAGCCCTGGGTACCCTGGGGTTGCCCAGGACAGACAGCACGGCAAGCCTGACAGTGGCCGCGCCTCTGCTCCCAGCCTGCACTGCCAGGTCGCAGCTGGGCTCTCCACATCCTACCCCGCCCGCCCACAGCAGGCGTGAGGCCCAGACCCGAAGAACCTGCCCCTGGTGGGGTGGCCCCGCCCAGTGCAGGCCAGGAAGCCACGCCCCAACCTACAGGGAGAGGACCCCCCTCCGCCTGGAGATGGGGGTGGGGGGCTGCCCTCAGGGACAAAGCAGCCTGGGAATTCGCTGGTGGCCCAGGTTCCAGGGGGGGAGCACCAGCGGATGCCCATGCACAGGGAAACCCCTAGACTGACAACTGCAGGAGGGCCACTCCCAGCAGGATGCGCCCTAGCGGCTGGGGAGGGGGGCCCAGGGAGGAAGGTGGGGGATGGTGCGGAGGCGGTGGGCAGAGACCAGCCAGAACAGAAATGGGGTGTCTGAGCACCGCAGGGCGGTGGGGGCAGTGAGTGGTCAGGACAGTGGCCGAAGGGGAGCCCCTTCCCCATGTGGGCTGAGGGACGGACGAAGGGAGGGCCAGCGTCTGGTCCCCAACCAAAAACATCCAAAGGGAAGAAGCCCTCAGCCTGTGAAAGTAACCAACGTCCTGGCCTGCAGCTGAGTCACTGGCTGCTCCCGGGAATCCCCCGAGCCACGCCCAAAGCCCCACCCTGATTCAGATCTCAAGTCCAGGCGACCGGACACACAAGGCGGAGACCGAGCAGGCCCGCTAGGGGGCAGCCCTGGCTAGTTCCCCCATCGCAGGTTCGTCCCGGCCAGCCAAGGTGCACCCCGGTGCAGACCCAGCACAGCCTCCATGTCCCCATTAGGGCAGTTCCTCTGATCAGAAGCCACGTGAGGAACTGCCCAATCCCCAGGGACATTCACTTCGGCCCCACCTCATCGGTGCTGGACATGGCTGCCCTTCGGACTACAGCCCAGGAGCTGGTGACTTTGAGCAGCAGAGGGCACAGTCCTGCCTGGCTGCCTGCCCCAAGGCTGGTCCTAGGCCCTGGCCGAGGGAACTCGGGCACCTGCCATGCCTGTGTGCAGCTCAACCCCACACTCTGTGGGCGGAGGACAGCGCCACGCACCAGCCACCTGCGCTCACCTGTTCCTGCTGTGGCAACTGGGGAGGGGCCTCCCTTCAGGAGGGGGTACTCCTGCACTACCCGTGCTCCCCAACCCAGAGCCCACCGCCAGTCTGTCCTCCCATCACCCATCCAGCACAGGCTCCAGGCTGATGACAGCAGCAGGGCCCGGCCACCACAGGGAAGCTGGCAGGATCTTCAACGGAGGATCGAGGAAGGGGGCCAAACCGCTTTCCCAAACATGCGCTGGTGTTTAGCTCAGGAACAGGAAGAGGAGGGCCCAGGGGCAGCAGGGAGGCGGCCCCTCCGCCCCCGGCCCGCCCCCGGCCCGCGAGTGCAGCAGCTGGTGACTGGCTGTGCCGGCAGCCACGAGAGGTGCTTACCTTGCTCGTCCTGCACCCGCCGATGCCCCCTGCGCCAGTGCCACACGGCGGCCAGGGTGACAACGTGGCCCACGACCACCAGGGAGGGAAACAGGCTGCCCGACGGCTCCATGGCCGCCACGAAAAGCAGCGCAGCCTCCCTTGGTGCACCAGGAACCGGCTGCTCCAAGGCTCGAGAGCCCCCTGCCTGCGTGAAGAGCGAGCCAGGGGGAGCGCCCCCGGGGCCGCCCTACGGCACCATCCCTGGCAGCTGGGAGACAGCCGGGGGGCAGCCAGGAGACAGCCGGAGGCACTGTCCCGCCGCTGCACCAACTGCGCCGCCTCCTCTCCCTCCTCCTGCCCAGCCCTCCGCGCCTCCCCACCCTCGCTCCCCACCGCTGCCGGCTCAGCTGTCCCTGCGCAGAGCCACCCTATCCACGCTCAAGGTTAGCTGGAGCCTTAACCCCTGCCTGCCCACGGCCACACCCGCCAGGAGGAGGGGCCAGTGGCGACGCGTGGCCAAGCCGCAGCCCCCCCAGCACAGCCTGGCGGCCTCGGCTCAGGTCCTCCTTCCCAAGGAAAGCCCAGCCTCGCCGCCTCATCAGAAGGAGGCCCGAGCACCCACTCTACCACCAAGGGTGCCCTCCTGGGGACACTGCCAGGCACTGAGGGCGGGTGGATGCCAGTGCCCAGGCCCTCACTCCCCCCCCAGGCCTGCAGCTGCCCGACCACGCTCAAAGACACCAGCCCTCCTCGCAAGTCCCAGTGCCCCCTGCCCCGTGTGTGGGACTGCAGACAGGGTCAGGGGAGGGCCTGGGAAGCGTTCAGTGGGAAGGAAGGCGCCCCTGCCTCCAGCCCCGCGCCGCCCTGGCTAGGCTCTTACACTTTCAGGGGTTCCCCCACCTACCGGGCACGATCTTCATTGGGGATGGCGACAGGAGCCCACGGGGCGGACAGGGAGCGGGTAAGGGGTGTGGGGAGGGTCACAGGCCCCTCGCAGGCAGCGGCGAGCCCGGCAGCGGCAGTGCACGGTGGGAGGAGGGCGCAGCCGTGTCGCTGTCAGCAGCAGCCCGTGGGGGAGGGGAGTGGTGGGCAGGGGGCCCGGGAGGATATAAATATCTGCAGAGAGCAGGCAAGGCCCGTCACTTGTCCAGACTTAGAACATGACGCGGGGTACGGGCACCCGGGCCGTGGCCGTCACTGGAGTCCGGTCGGGCTGCACGGCACCCCCCGCCACCACCCGCCAAGCTCCCACTGGTGATTCTAATAATAAAGATCATCCTGGCGTCAGGAGCCACCTGGAACAAGGCATGAGCGGCCAGGCTCATGTCCTCAGGGGAAGGGGTGCAGACCCCCCGCCCCTCCCTGCCCACCTCGAGGGGTGCTCTTGGGAAACGCCACACAGGCCAAGGGGGCACCACTCCCCTCTCTCCCAGAGGGCCCTGCGCAAGCCACTCAGCACAACACCTGGCCCTGGGATGGACGGCACAGCCTCCCCAAGGTCACAGTGCCGGCTAGAGACCCAGGCAGCCCCAAACCGGGCCAAGGCCACATGGGGGGCCCATCCCACAGCAGAGGCCTGTGCCTCCCACCCTAGGGCTCTCCTGGTGTCCAGGGGTCTGGAGTGGGGAAAGTCCCTCCTGAGTCAGAGAGGGAGTCTGCCCTGGTCCCACCCCAGAGCCCCCAGCAGCCCTGGTCTGTGGAATGCCTGGGTTCAGAGGTCCCCTGTCACAGGCAAGCCCACACCCTGTCCCATGCTGACCTGGATCTCAGTGCACCCAGGGAAGCAGGACATGGGGTTGGGAGGGCCATGATCCTGCCCCTCTCTTCCTGGGAGCCTAAACCCACTGGGCCTGCTGGGCTGGACCCTCTCAGCCCTGGCAGGCAGATGTCAAGGACCGGAATGTCTAATAACATATACCTGTTTTGTAGCACTTCCTGTGTATCAAGCGTATTCTACTTTAACCCTATGTGAACTCTGTGAAGTAAGTCCTATGCTATTAATGCATAGTACCAATGAGAAAACTGAGGCACAGAGAGGGTGAGGAGGTGGCCCGTTGTCACACAGCCAGGTGGGCTCTCCAGTGTGTGCAGCCTCAGCCTCGGTCTTGGCCTCTGACTGCTGGGCTGGAACACCCTGGTTCACACTGGGGAGACTGTGGCAATGAGGAGAGGGCCCTGACCCTAACCTCCTGCCTCCTGCCCCAGCCCTCCTCTTCAGAAACTCATTTCTGAAGGAAACTGGCCTGTGGTGACCAGTTGGGCTGGCTCAGGGAAGCCTGGGAGTCAAGGATGCCAGCAGCCCCAAAGGCAGTCCAGACAGCACCCAACTCCTGGCCAAGCGCAGGGCCGCAGCTGTCCAGCAGCAGGCAGGGGCCGAGCTAGCAGGCACGGTCCTTGGCCCTCTCAGCCCACCCATGCCACAGGCTGCGGGAAGCCTCAGAGGAGCCTGTGACACAAGAGCCTGTGAGAGGACTGGCTCCCAGAGCAGAAGTGCCCCAGGCTGCAGTGGGCAGCCCCTCCACCACCCTCAGAGGCCTGGTGCAGGACCTGTGCTTCCAGGACACCCCCTCCCACACACACCCCTGGGGCAGCTCTGAGGGGCCACGCCCATCCCCGCATCCCCAGACTCTGACATCTGAGGGCATGGGGACTGTTGGCCCTCCCAGGGTCCACAGCCCCCATCTCTGCCTTGCCCTACCTTGGCCCAGCTGGATCAGCTCCTCCATGCTGTATCTGTCCATGGCCACCAAGCAGCGGCCGGGCTGCTGAGAGCCAGCAGAGAGGAAGGCACAGCAGGAAGGAGGGAAGGGGTGGGAGGGCTCGCTCATGCCTGGGACTCCCCACCCAGCTCTGGGAGCTGTGGCTCCTCCTCATGGCCACCCCTTAGTCAGTGAGCCCAGCAGAGCCATAGCCCAGCGGACCAACGGGTCAGACCAGCCCAGGCGGGCAGCATGGGGGTGGGGTAGGCAAGCCTGCCCACAATCCCTGCTCCCTCAGGCCCTCAGGCCCACTGGCCCTCCCTACTATGCCTGCCCCACCCAGCCCACCCCACCCCTCAGCCTCCCCTTCCCTCGCAGGCCCCCAGGCCTTGCCAGCCCGGCCCTGCCACATTCCAGTCGTCCATGTGCCCAGTAGCGTTCTGCATGGCCACGTGGAATCAGAGCCTGTGCTTCTGGCCCCATCCTCTGCCCAAGTCCCCCACAGCCAGCCTAGTCCCACGCCCTGTGATCTCCAGCCTGGGCAAAAGACCCCCCAACTGTCTCCAGGCCTCTCCTCCACACCTCCTCCCCCCAGCTGCTGCAGGACCCAGTGCATGAGAATGTAACCCACCATAACCTCTGCTTAAAAACCTGCTGTGGTTCTACGAATATCTCCGCAAAGCTAGAGATCCACACAGAAACCCCACATCCCACCTCCAAACAGGGTCACATGGTAAAGTCAAGGTGCATAACTGTGTGTCTGTGCAAAGGCAGGGACGTGACGGCGGCAGCCTGGGTGTTACAGTCTCAGTTACTCTGAGAGCAGTGACCAGGAGCCTTCAGGTGGTGTCTTTTCTCTACATACTTCTAGGCTCATTCTGAAACTGAGCCAGGCAAAGCATTGCTATTTCAAACATAAATGAAATTTCTATATAAAAACCCACTCCAACAGCTTTCCACCACACAAAGTAAACCCAAACTCCTCAGCAGAGGCAGGGGTCTTCCACGTGTCCTCACCCCCTGGCCAGCCCGGCCTCCCTCCACCCTCCTTCCACCCCCCCTCCGCCGGCTGCTCTTGGCATGGGCTCCCCCTCATCCGCCCGGCCTCCGCTCAGGGCTCCTCCTCACAGGGCCCTCCCTGATTGCTCCTAACACCACCTCCCCGGTGCTCTCTTCTCTCCCAGTTCATCCCCACATGTCTGGGGGCTCCCTGGGGCAGGGGCTCAGTCTGGGTCCGGCCCCACCCACGTGAGGCTGAACAAGCAAGTGGACACTTTCCCACATGGATGGGCCACCAGGCGGCCCATGGGGGCCCCATGGCACAGACCAGGAGACCAGCAGGGCACAGGGAGCAGGGGCCTTGCAGGCGGGGGCGGGTACAGCAGGCACTCCCAACTGGCCCTGCCATGGCCATGGCTCCCTAGCCAGGGCCGCATGGACAGAGACGGCCCATCTAACCGGGGCCACTTTGGTGACTGAGGCAGTTGCCCCCAAGCTCCCAACCTTGCCCTTCTGCCAACCCGCTGGGGGGGGCCATGCTCTGGGGAGACCCCTCACTTGGTCACATCTAAAACCCTGAGGAGACCATTTTAGGACCACACTGGCCTGAACATGGAGCCATCATGACCCCTGCCACTGATGTGGGCCTGGGGGATCCAGGCCTGGGCTGGTGCCACGCCCAGCCCTGCAGGGCCAGGGGAAGGAGGGGGCCCACGCCTGCGGCCCTGACTCAGCCCGGAGCTGGAGCTCATTTCCTGTTGGAAACTCTGAGCTGCCACCGGGGACTGTGGCTGGGAAAGGAAGACTGAGTCACCTCGTCGGGGACAGGGGGTGCCGTCCCCTCTGCCTGCTATGGCCACACCCAGCACTCCCACCCCCAGCCCCACTGCCAACTGCCCTCCCAGCTGGCCCAGCCTGGCCACAGACAAGGAAGGAAGGAGAGAAAAGGAGGGGAGGGCTCCCACTCACGCATGACCGAGGAAGAGGAGAGGCTGGTCTGCCACATGGCTGAGGGTGGGCAGGGGCACCGGGCAAAGGAAAGGCCAGGAGAAGGCCCCAGGGACTGGGACCTCGACTGAGCACCCGGCCAAGCATTCTTGGACCCACACCGCTTCTCAGGAGACACTACCACCCATCTGCAGAGGACCTGGAGAGGCCCCCTGACTTGCCCAAGGCCACAGAGAGAGTCAGGAGGCCGCCCCCTACCCAGCAACCTCACTGACTATCCCAGATGGGGTCCCACAACAAGGCCCTAGTGGGTCCGACCCAAACCGGGCCGGAACTGCAGCTCCCACTCAGTACCCTGCACAGGGACCTGTGCCCCAACTGCAGCCTGCACCTGAGTCCCCTCACCGCCCCCCCGCCCCCCGCCGGCAAACTCCTGCTCATCCTGCCAGGCTCACCCCGGCCTCCTCTCCCACCCCCCAGACAGCAAGTCCCTCCCCAGCTGGTGAGCCACAAACAGGGAAGAGGGGGCTGTGCCTGCCTCATGCTAGGGGGTACAGGCCACCCTGAGCTGGCATTGAGGACAATGTGCCCTGGGAGTGCATACATGAGGTTCAGGCTGCAGGGGACACCCACCTGCATCCTGCTGTTGGGAACAGAAGGAGGCCATAGAGAAAGGGCAGAGTGAGGGGTCTCTGGAAGTCCCTGGGATGATGAGGCCTGTCCTCGTCTCCTAGGACACAATGACTCTCACCCAAGACAGGCGGATTACACCCTGGGCTGGGCCCAGCACCTGTCACGCCCTGGCCTCTGTCCTGCCAGAGGATGTTCCTGCCTGGGGTCTGCTCTTCTCCCCACACCACCAGGGACACCCGCAGGACATCACCAACCCCAAGCCGGCCGAGCACCCAGACACTGTTGATGCTCAGCGCTCTCTGTGCAGTACTCAATCTGAACCATGCAACCACCCGGGGGACAGGTGTCACCCTGCTCACTGTGCAGACTCAAGGCCCAGACAGGTCAAGCAGTTTGCCAGGGGCAACTCTGCTGGAGAACAGCTACACCAGCTTCATGCCAGCATACCCCCCACGTCTGTGCAGAAGGGGCCTCCCAGCAGACAGCCCTTTGGGAGGAGGAGAACACGCGGGGGCAGAGATGAGGGCCGTGCTGGACAGTCGGGCTGGGGCTGGAGCGGGCAGGGCTGTACCAACAGCTGGCCTGCCGGCCCAGGCCCTGCAAACCCCGCCCCAGCCCTGAGGCACCACCGGGTCCTCGACCCAGGAGGAGGAGCCACGTGTGTCCACGGTGCAGAGCACCCAGCACCCTCAGGCAGAGAAGGCGCCACCTGCTGGTGTGAGCAGAGACCCTGCACACATGCTGCCCACACCAGCCCACCAGGCCTAGGCCTGGGCACCCTGGACAGCCAGAGCCCCCCCTTCCCACCCCTCACGGCCTGAGGCCAGGATGCAGCTGACCTGTGGCTGGGGCAGGCTCCAGACCTGGCCTGGCCAGAGTCCCCAGGGTGGTTGCAGGCACCACAGGGGTCTCAGGTGCCCCTGCGTCAGGCTCCTTCCGGCGATAGACCCTCCGCTCCTCACGGGCCAGGTCTTCAGCCGGCAGCAGACCCCGCTTGGGTGGACTGCTCAGGGGACCCTGCACAGCCTGCACATGTGGGGTGCGGCGTGCGGGCATCACCATGGCGACGGGGCGGCGCACACGCTGCAGAGAGGCAGGCACGATCTCCGGCGGCAGGTGCAGGTACTGGCGCAGGTGGGCAATGCCGTCATTTGTAAGGTACCAGTAAAAGTGGCGCCAGGCGAAGGTCTCCCGGACCAGGCCCCGAGCCCGCAGGGAGGCCATGGCACGCATGACCTGCAGGTTGGTGACGCCGGGCACGTGGGGGTGCAGGCTGCGAGGCCTCCGGTCCTTCTTGGCCACCATCACACCCTCACGGAAGAGCACCTCGTAGATGGCCCGCAGCTGGTCCAGCGGCATGAGCATGCCAGCCACCATGGCTGCCGGGGCAGGCAGGCGGGTGGCGTAGGGTGAAGGCAGCAAGTGGGGCACAGCGAGGAGGCCCAACGAGGCTCCCTCAGCACAGGGAGCAACAGAGGCCAAGGCAGGGCAGGCAGGCTCGGGCGCTGAGCGCAAGGGTGCGGGCTGCGGGACCGTGTGGCTCGCGGCGCCTGGCTCCCTGCGATTCCTGCCGGCACTGCTGCCTGCCCGACCGCTGGCGCGAGCCTCCCCCCCCCTCCTCCAGGACGCCCGGGCCGGCCCCTCTGACTCAGCAGCACGGGCGGCCCCTCCCACCCACAGCCATCGGGGCCCCTCGCAGAGTCGGGGGCACTTCAAGGCAGCAGCCACCCCTTGGCTGCGCCCCAGGCCTCAAGGCTCCAATATCAGAAATTACATCAGTTTCTAAACACTTCCTTCAAGGTTCCTAGGACTGTGTTGGGGGGAATGGGGGTTGGGGGGTAGATAAGGACCAAAAATCTAAAGAAAGAGGTAGCAGAATGGGCGGGGGGGGGTGTGGAGCAGAGAGCACAGGAGGGGGTCCTCAGGCCAGGGAGCCAACTCAGGGATGTGGTCTTTAGGGCATCATAAATTCACAGGGATCTGAACAGGGGGGTGCTGAGCTGCCAAGACCTGGGGGGACCTGGGGGTCTGAGAGAAGAGGACTAAGGCCCGAGGAAGAAGCAGGAGTCTCGGGGGAGCAGCAGGCGGAAACTTCCCGAGCACATCGGCAGGCAGGTTGTGGGCACCACTGGCTGCTGTCCATCGGGCAGGCAAGGGAGAGAGCTCCCACCTCCAAACGCCAGGCCCGGACGCAGGGGCCACCCAATTTAACACTCCCCACGCTAAGCCAAATCAGGGGCAGCCCAGAATCACCGCATCCTCTTTGAGCACAGGGCGCTCTGAGCAGAGCGAAGAATGGGGGCTCTGAGTGGGGCCTCTATCCAGCCCCCCCTCCAGGCCAGCTGTTGAGGCCAGAGACTGCCATCTGCCACAGGGAATCAAAGTCACCACGTCCCTGCCACCCCAGGCTGGGTGCCTCTGCCGCCCACACAGACTCCCCACCCTGGGCCAGGTGGACAGAGAGGAACACCATACAGGGGAGGGTCAGCAGGGAGGGAAAGGCCTGGCCAGCCACACCCATCACCCCCCCACAACTGAGGGTCCAACCATGGATATTCTGCACCCCCATCCCACCAACACCCCATGTCTCTCAGGCTGTGCCCCCAGCCCCACCCGGATCTGTGTTCTCCCCAAGTCGGCACACCCATTCCCACCAAGCACTGCAAACCCAGGAACTGATTATAAATAGGGCGGGGGAGGAGGATCTGGAGGTGGGAGGCGCTGGGCAGCCGGGCAGGCGGCCAAGGAGCAGAGCATGGGGCGGGTTTATGAGGCCGTCGCCATGGCGCCACGGAGCGGACTCCAAACACAGTGCACCGCCGACACACACGCACACACACACACACACACACACACAGTGATGTGGTGGGCCGCAGAGACTCAGGGCACAGCCAACTGTTCCCAAAGCCCTCCTGCCGGGCCAGCTCACTGCGGCACCGCTCTCCCTGCCCCGCGCCCCCGCCAGCCCAGTCGGGAAGGGGGCCAGCCCCACCAGGACACTGAAGACCGGGTCTGGAGGGTTGGGTGCCGCCACGCCCCTCACCCAGCAGTGCCTGCAGACCCTGCACACCACCAGGGCGGTGGCTTTGAGAACCAACGCCAGCTGGGGTCCACGCCTGCCCTCGGGCCCGCGCCTGGCCCGGCCCAGCCCTGTGCCTACAGAAGTTCCTGCTTTCGCGCCTGTCCTCCACCCCCCACGCACGCAGTGATCTCTCCCTCTCCCCGTCCTGTCCACCCCACAGACCCACGCTGACCTCCCGCACTCCCCCATGCTCACCCCGTGCATCTGTACTGTGATTCCCTAATTCCCCCAAATCTCCAAGCCCCCCACCAAACCAACCCATGACCCCCACACTGTCCCCAAATGATTCTAAGCCACACCCACAGCCCCTAAGCCCATTGACCTCCACAGGTCTGCATGGGTCCCTGGGCTGACCCCTGCCGGCGGCCCACCTTGCCCTGTCGTCCCCCTTGCCAACCCCAGGCAGGCAGGGCA
>NW_007726822.1:284799-285674 GCF_000696425.1 Galeopterus variegatus
GCTGCTGCTAGGGTCGCCCCCCGCCAGCCCCGAGAGGACCCCCGCAGCAGGTGGAGCCCTTGCGGGGCGTGAGCCTGGGGTCTCCCGCAGCTGCAGCTCGGTGCTCTCCAGTGTCGCCCCCGTGCCGGCAGACCCTGACCGCTGCCCTGCGGGAGGCTGCACCCAGCCAGAGGGCACTGCACGGTCCGCGCCCCCTGCTCGAGCCCTGCCCCGGACCGCACCTTTGAGGGAGCTGATCTCGTGCTGGATGGCTCGCGAGGGGTCCATGTCCCCGCCCGGGGCTGAGGGCGGCTTGCTGCTGCCACCCCGAGTCCAGCCCCGCACCGCACTGCCCTGGCCAGCTCCGCAGCCCGGGGGAGGAGCCGGGAGGTGCGAGGCAGGGCCTGCCGGCCCAGGGCGGGGCTTCGGCCGATCAATGCACCGGACTCGGCCATCCCTGGCGCATGCTCCCGGCCACGCACCGCCCCGCCCCTCCTTCCCAGCCCGCCAACTACAGCCTGACCGCCAGACCACCCAGCCGGACCCACGCGCGCTCGACGGCCCATCCCACAGCCCTCGGCCTCCACCCCCACGATGCACGCCCAGAAGGTCCTGGGGGATGCTCGTGCACAGGGCCTGTCCCTAGCCTCGAGGCCCCCCGCCACCCACCCCCACACGAGACACCCACCGGTCTGCACCTCCCGACGACCTCCTGAAACAATCCCCCTCCAGGACCCGGGCTGGAAGGCTGCCAGCCGCGATGCTCCAGGACCCCGGACTAGCCAGGACTCCCAAAGTGGAACAGACACTGCCCCACCTCCCACACCCCACCCCAGTGGTTGTACCCTTGCCCTGGGCCATCTCCCTTCTGGCTGCGAGCCCTTCTCCACTGACCT
>NW_007726822.1:286421-296605 GCF_000696425.1 Galeopterus variegatus
GGAACAGACACTGCCCCACCTCCCACACCCCACCCCAGTGGTTGTACCCTTGCCCTGGGCCATCTCCCTTCTGGCTGCGAGCCCTTCTCCACTGACCTCCTTCCCTGGGTCACCTCACCGGTCCCACTGTTCATAATGCCCTCCTTTGTCCTCTGACTCCCAAGATGGCATGTCCAGCAGTCTGCAACCTGCACCCTACCCTCTGCCTCTCCCACACAGCAGATCCCAACCAGCTGACCTTGGGATGCCACTGTTGTCCCAACTCTATGGGTGCCCACCACCCACCACCTGGTGGCTCCAGCCAAAACCCTGGGGTCCTCATCACCCACAGCCAGCCCCACTGGTCCTCTTGGCTCTGCCTCCCAGCCCATCCACTTGTCACTATCTCCACTGCCACCAGGATAACACAGCAGCTCCTTACAGGGTCCCATCCCATCCCCCCCCACCAGGGACCCTTGGCAGCAGCACTGATCCAACCAGCCTTATTGCTGATGGGGTCAGCCTCCCCAGCCAGTGGGAGCGGACTGTTTGTCACTGCCTGCCCCTGGAGAGGACGTCGCACTGGCAGGGTGAGGTCAGCTCTGCCTCACTCCCTGTGCCACAGGAAGTCATAAAGGAACACCATGGGCATGCACCCCTTCGGTGGGCCCCAGGACCACACTCCACCCTGGCCCTCTGTGCTGGGCAGTGGAGGACAGGGATGGCTTCCACGAGATGTGGCCAGCCTTCCTCAATCTCCTGCCAGGCCCACACGCACACCTGTACTTGCCATCACCCCAAGGCCCCCTCCAGCTGCTCAGGTCCACACCCTGCCCAGCCAGGTCACCTCCTTTCTGCAAGCAGGCCCACTGTGTGCCAGGAGAGGGCTGGGGTACAGGATGTGATGATGGCACAGGGCGAGGCTGCAGCACCCACAGGTGCAGGCTAACAGCAGAGAAGCAGCCAGGTGCCAGACCACCTGGGCTCAAGACCCAGTAGTTCTGGGGTCCCTCACCGCCCTCCCCCCCCACTGCCCTCCCTGGGATTCAGCCAGTCTAGGCCATGGGTGGGTCTCAGGAAACACCAGTTGCCATACTTGGGGTAAATGGTAAACTGAGGAATTAAAACAATTTTGTGAATCTTTACACCTAAATTCCTAGTTACTTTTTACTGAGCTACTTCTGGATAAATGTAAATTTGGCCTGCAAGTGAACAGTGCATTCTTATAAAGCCTCAAATGAACTGATCTAAAAACCATGAGAAAAGCTCACTCATTTAAAAAAAAAAAAAAAATCAGTGCCAGTTCTATTATTTAAAATGCATAAAATTGAATTCCATAACAGCATGGTTTTATAAAGAAAAGGTGAGGGCAGATGACAGTTCAGAGAAGAAATGCCCCAGGTCTTCATGCACAGCCCTACCCTTAACCTCTCCCCACCCCCAGTTGGGCTGCCCCCTTGTGAGTGGCTACTGTGGTCCCCTGTGGCCACCTGCAGCCAGGGGGTTCTTAGAAAGTCCATGGCAGCTGGAAGGTCCAGTGAAGAAGCCCCCTAAGCCTGCCCTACCCAACCTGCCTGGAACAGTGGCCGTAATGAGGCAGCTCTGGAAGTGGAGCAACCACACAACCTCTGAGGAAGGCATAGCAGGGCACGTGGGAGCGGCTCAGCACAGGGTGCCCGGAGGAAGGGGCAGCTAAGTGGGGACGGAAATACAGGTTGCAGTTAGCCAGCAGAGAAAGAGGGGCCACCCGTGCGAGGGCCTGAGTTGAACGAAAAAGAGTCCCGCCAACCCCAAAGGATGCAGGGGCTGCTGGAGCCAGGAGGGGAGCTGGAGACAGAGCTACAGTCGGGATTTCACTGGGACAGGCGGGTCCCCTGGGCTGGCAGTGGGGAGGAAAGCAGGCCAGTGTAGAGGATGCTGGACACCCATGGTTATCCAGCTCTGGTGGGTGAGAAGCAAAGCCCCCACCCAACCTTCTCCACAGTGGTCAGATTTCACCAGCCTCACTGCCCAGGGGATCTCATCGCCCTGGGTCCCTGGTGACTGATCACGGATCACAAACACATGTGACTGAAAAAGCAAGTGGGTCTCTGAGTCCAGTTCTGTGAGCTGGAGGGACACTCGAGGCTGGAGCTGGGCTCACTAGCCCTGGATACAGCAGTGCCATGGACTGAATAAGCCCCAAACTCATTGAAACTTAATCCCCACTGTGACAGTATTAAGAGGGTGGGAAATCCTATTATGGTATTTGAAAGCTGGGGCCTTTAAGAGGTGATTGGATTGTAGGACTGTGCCCTCATGAATGGATTGATCGATTCATGGAGTGGTGGGCGTGATTCTGTGACTTTATAAGGAGAGTGAGTGAGCAGGTGAGCTCTCTCCTGCTCAGCCTGTTCTCACCATGTGATACCCCATGTTGCTGTAGAGCCACCACCAGTAATAAGGCCCTCACCAGATGTGTTCGCTGGACTTTGGACTTCCCAGCTTCTCAAACTGTAAGTGAGAAATTTTATTTCCTTATGAATTACCCAGTTTGGGGGCATTATGTTATAAGCAACAGAAACACTAATACAAGCAGAAAAATCCTCAGCCTCTAACGTCTGTTCTGGCCACCTGAGGGGCCCTCCAGAGGGCAGCTCCCCGATACCTCACTAGGGTCCCATCAGGTCACCTGGGCCAGAGACTCTCAAAGCTTTCTGCAAATTCTAGCAGGCAGCTCACGCCCTTCAGGACACCAGGACCCAGGTCAAGTTCAGATACCACAGCCAGGCCCTCCCTCCTTCCAGCCCCTCAGTCTGGGTACAAAGCAATCCCCTACTCACAAGTCCCCTGAGACCCTGGCAGCCTTGACCACAGGTCTGGGCCAAGCGGGGTGTCCCTGCCCTTTCCCCCACACACCCCACCTGTGCATCAGGTGGCCCGACTCCTGAGGCCCTGCCCAGTGCAGCCCTGCCTGCCCTCAGCTTGGTGCTCACCGCAGTGCCCCCCATCTTCAAACCCATCACGTGGCAGCCTGCCCTGCTGGGGCTCATGGGTCGTGGTGGAGCAGGTTGGAGGACAGGGCATCTGGGTGGTCCTGTACAGGGGTGACCTGTAATGGCTGTAGGTTCTGCCAGCAGACACCTTCCACCCAGGACCCCCACAATAGCCAGGGAGACTGGGCCCAGTGAAACCCCACTGCAGACTACAGGTGACCTCTCCTCCTGACACACAGCTCCCTGTCAGGCTCCCTGACTCAACCTGCAGCAGGACTGTGGGAGCCATCTCACCTGTACTGCCAGGCCTCTGCCCTGCAGCCTCGGCCCAGCGTCAGCCCCAACCTCAGGGAATGCTGTGGGACTGGGGTGGGGAGAACCTCCCTCCATCTGGGAGGCCACCCCTGCGCCGGGGAGCTCAGCGTGAGCTCGGCCAGGCCAGCCGCCCTGTGGGGCTCCTGGTGCATGCTGCCCAGGTCCACCACCCTGCTGGGTGGGTGTCTGCCAGTGCTCCTGGGGCTCCTGGTGAGGGCCCAGGAGGCACAGAGGTTATCCTCCGAGCCCCATCATCTCTCTTCCCTTGCAGCTCAGGACAAGAATATTGCCGATATCAGCAGTCCACCAGAGACCAATTTGGGGAAAGGACCTGGGTCCCACCCACATGTCCCAAACATTGAGAGGTCCGATTTTTCCCAAATATCTCATATCTCTCAAGCCCTCTTCCCACCACCTTCTGCACCTCCAGGACAGCGGCACTTCCTTGCTGCCCTCGCTCCTGCGCCTGCACCTGCACGCACCAGGCACGCAGCAGCCAGGGGCTTTCAAAGCACAAGGCAGGTCTTGCCACAGCCCTGCTGCCACCCCTCCCCAAAGCCACCCACTCCACTGCAGCGTGGCAGACCCCATCTCCAGGCCTCCACAGACAGGCGTCCCATCCAGACCCACTGCACCTGACCCCACTGTGGTTCCCTCCAGGCAAGGACAGCACTCTCTAATGCTGAGACACTGCATGGGCCGCTGGGGCAACTGTCGCACCCCAGCACTGGACATGAAGGTGTCACCACAGGAAACATGGACAAATGAAGAAATGAATTCTTGGAGTTCTAGGATGATGCTTTCTAGGACCTCTATTAATACAGTTTACTTCACTAGTAGATTCAAGGAGAAAACCTGAATATTGATTTCAAAAATGCTGACCACTCATTTGATAAAAATCAACTAGAATTTCTGATTTTTATTTTTTTAATTTTTAAATTTTTATTATTTTTATTTTTTATTTTTTTTAAAGATGACCGGTAAGGGGATCTCAACCCTTGGCTTGGTGTTGTCAGCACCACGCTCAGCCAGCGAGCTAACCAGCCATCCCTATATGGGATCCGAACCTGTGGCCTTGGTGTTATCAGCACGGCACTCACCCGAGTGAGCCACGGGCCGGCCCGAGTTTGAGGATTTTTAAAAAGTCGTCCACACCAGCCAGCCACCAAAAGTAAAAACTTATAAACTAAAAAGGAATTTTTTAAAAAATTAGAGCTTGGTGGCCAGTGGGTGGAGGCGGGAGGAGGTGCAGGGCAAGAGATTTTGTATAGGTCAGAAGTAACTGGTTAGTTAAATATAACAGAAGACAAACCTTCATCAGCAGTGCAAGATATATACAACACTCTGGAACAAGATAAACGAAGACTGGTCAGAGCACGCAGAGAGCCCTGCCACCTGCGGAGACCCTGCCCCACGCGCAGAGGTGCGGCCTCACACACAGCAACGCCTTGCGCTAAGGCCAGCTGCAATTCTGATCAACTCCTGCAGCTCCACGAGGCGACACTGTTAATAATTGCCTCGTTTACTCACTGACATAATTTATATCAGATTGGTGAGATTCTGCTTCTTTGAAACCATTGACACCCAGTGCTGGGTGGTGCGAGGAGCCACCCTCTCAGCTGCTGCTAGGGGAGCATGCTCTCCCTTAGAGAAATGACTGCAAAACCTAGCAAACACCTCAGATATTATTAAAAAATATTTGTTTGAATAGGAAATATTCACCTGAATCAAACATTGAAGGTATACAGTGAAAAGCTTCCCTCCTATTCTGTCCCCTCCCCACCCACACTCTGTGAAAACCACCGTTGTTGGCTTCCTGTTTATTCTTCCAGAATTTCTTTGCAGAAAATCAAGCAAATACAAATGTGATTCTTGGTTCTTCCCCTTTTAACACAAAAAGCGATACTTCACACGCACCGTGCTGTGCCTTGCTGCTCCATCAACCCACGCCAGAGGCCTCCCCGTCTGCACACAGGCATCAGGGCTTCCTCCAGCACTAGCAGCCCCAGGACGGGACCCCTGTCTCCTGCTCCCATGCACACTGCGTTTGTAAATCTGATAGACACTTTCACTGGCCTGGTTTCCACAGCTTCACCAACAGAACCCAGAAATCCAGATTTTTGGGTTTTGCCAATATGGTAAGTAAAAAAATGATATCTTGGTATAAATAAATCTTAAATTTTGAAAACCATTTGATCCAGAAATTCTAACAATAGAAGGCCAGCCCATGGCTCACTTGGGAGAGCGTGGTGCTGACAACACCAAGTCAAGGGTTAAGATCCCCTTATCAGCCATCTTTAAAAAAAAGAAAAGAAATTCTAACAATAGAAGGCCAGCCCATGGCTCACTTGGGAGAGCGTGGTGCTGACAACACCAAGTCAAGGGTTAAGATCCCCTTATCAGCCATCTTTAAAAAAAAGAAAAGAAATTCTAACAATAGCCATAGACATGAACAATGATCCAGCTACAATGTTGTTCACTGCAGCAGTTTCTAATTCAAAAAACCAAAAATAACTTTAATGTTCTATTGGGGAGATAGGTTTAAATGATATGGTCACCATAGAAAGAAATATTAATGTCACAAAACAATATCCATATTGTAGCAAGTAAAAAGAAGTTATATATGTCTAAAATACTTCATAACATCAAATTACAAAATTACAAATAAATTAATACATACTAAAAAACATTGTGCACACTTCTTACAACAAGCACACAACAAAAACACGTGTAACTTTTACAATACATCAACCAAACAGGCAAGACAACTTGGGGTGGAAGTTAAATGGTGGCTCCCAAAAAGATATGTCCTTGTCCCTGGGACTCATAAATGGGAACTTATTTGGAAATAAGGTCTTTGCCGATATAATTAAGTTAAGCGTCTCAACATGAGATAATCCAGGATTTTCTGGGTGGGCCTTAGGTCTAAGAACTGTGTCCTTATGAGAAACAAAACAGGAGGGACACACAGAGGCAGAGACTGGAGCAATGCAGGAACAAGCCAAGGAATGCTGAAACCAGAAGAGGCCAGGTAGGCTCTTCCCAAGCACCTGCAGAGAAAGTACAGTTCTGCCAACACCTGATTTTTGGCCTTCTGGCCTTTAGAACTGTGAGAAGATAAATTTCTGTTGTTTTAGACCATGCTGTTTGTGGTAATCTGCTATGGCAACCACAGGAAATTAATACAGATATTGTTACCAGGAGTGGGGTGCTAGCTTTGGCAAATACGTAAAAATGTGGAAGTGGCTTTGGAATTGGGTGATGGACAGAGGCTAGAGAATTTTGAGGCACATGAGGAAAAAGCCCAGACTGCCTAACCAGACTGTTGGTAGAGATGTGGATGTTAAAGACATTGTTGGTGAGGCCTTAGAAGGAAATGAGGAACACATCACAGGAAACTGAAGGAAAGGTGATTGTTGTTATACAGAGGCAAAAAACTTGGCTAAACTGTGTTCTACTGGAGGGCGAAAGGTAGAACTTGCAAGCAATGAACATGGATATTTAGCTGAAGAGATTTCCAAGCAACATGTGGAAGGTGTGGTTTGGCTTGCTCTTTGTAGTGGATTGAATTATGTCCCCCTAAAACTGTTGAAGCTTGAATTGTCTCCCAAGTTTTATGTATTAGAAGCTTAAATTGTGTCCCCCAAGTTTTATGTATTAGAAGCTTGGCCCTCACTGTGATTGTTAAGGGAGTGGGAAATCCTATTATGGTAATTGAAAGGTGGAGCCCTGAAGAGGTAATTGGAGTGTAGGACTGTGCCGTAGTGAATGGACTAAAAATGGTGGTCAGGGGTATGGTTCTGAGGGCTTTAAAAGAAGAGGAGAGTCTGTCCTTCTCTCTCTCTGCTCTCTCTGCTTCCACCATCTTGTACTGTGAGACCCCTGGGTCACTGTTGCCACCACCAGATGGACTTTGGACTTCCCAACCTCAGAAACTGTAAGCAATAAATTTTGTTTTTCTTTATAAATTACCCAGTCCCATGTAATTTGTTATAAGCAACCTAAATGGGCTAATACAGAATATTGGTACCAGAAGTGGGGTGTTACTTATAACAAATATTTGAAAATGTGGAAATGGCTTTGAAACTGGGTGTTGAGGAGAGATTGGAGGAATTTTGAGGAACAGGGTAGAAAAAGCCTAGCTGCTAGGGAAAGTTTAGAAGACAAGAAAACCAGGGAAAATTTTAGAGATTGGTTCAATGGTGGCAAGCAGAATGCTGATAGAAATATGGACCATAAAGACGATTCTAAGGCAGTCTCAGATAAAAAGAAGAATGAGTTTTTTGGAAACTTGGGCAAAGATCACTCTTGCTGTGAACTGGAAAGGAACTTGGCTGCATTGTGTCCATGCCCTAGGATTTTGTGGAAGTTGGAACTTAGCAGTTGTGAACCAGAGTACTTGGCAGAAGAAATTTCTAAGCAGCAAAGCATTAAGGAAGCTGCATGGCTACTTGCAACAGTCTAAGCTGAGTTATGGCAGCAAAGGCATGACGTAAAGCCAGAATTTAAAAGGGAAGCAGAGTGTAAAGAAGCATGCTCTCCCTTAGAGAAATGACTGCAAAACCTAGCAAACACCTCAGATATTATTAAAAAATATTTGTTTGAATAGGAAATATTCACCTGAATCAAACATTGAAGGTATACAGTGAAAAGCTTCCCTCCTATTCTGTCCCCTCCCCACCCACACTCTGTGAAAACCACCGTTGTTGGCTTCCTGTTTATTCTTCCAGAATTTCTTTGCAGAAAATCAAGCAAATACAAATGTGATTCTTGGTTCTTCCCCTTTTAACACAAAAAGCGATACTTCACACGCACCGTGCTGTGCCTTGCTGCTCCATCAACCCACGCCAGAGGCCTCCCCGTCTGCACACAGGCATCAGGGCTTCCTCCAGCACTAGCAGCCCCAGGACGGGACCCCTGTCTCCTGCTCCCATGCACACTGCGTTTGTAAATCTGATAGACACTTTCACTGGCCTGGTTTCCACAGCTTCACCAACAGAACCCAGAAATCCAGATTTTTGGGTTTTGCCAATATGGTAAGTAAAAAAATGATATCTTGGTATAAATAAATCTTAAATTTTGAAAACCATTTGATCCAGAAATTCTAACAATAGAAGGCCAGCCCATGGCTCACTTGGGAGAGCGTGGTGCTGACAACACCAAGTCAAGGGTTAAGATCCTGCTGGATTTCAAACTTGCTTGGGACTGGTAACCCCTTTATTATCTTCTGTTTCTCTCTTCTGGAATGGTAATGTCTGGTCTATGCCTGGCCCAACACTGTAATTTGGGAGCACACAACTTGCTTTCTAGTTTCGCAAGTACACAGATGGAGACAGATTTTGCCCTAGAATGGAACTTACCCAGGGCCACACCCATACTCGACTGAGATAATTTAGATGATGAGATTGGGACTTACAGCTGACGCTATCATAGTTTGAGACTTTGGGGGATGTTGGGACAGTGTGGATACATTTTGCATGTGGGACAGACATGAAGTTTGGAAGGCCAGAGGGCAGCCTGTAGTAGGTTAAGTGGTGGCCCCAAAAAGATATGTCTATGTCTTAATCCCTGGAACCCATGACTGTTACCTTATTTGGAAAAAGGGTCTTTGCAGATGTAATTAAGTTAAGGATCTAGAGATGAAGATCATCCTAGATTACTCAAGGGGACCCTAAATCCAATGACGAGTGTCTTTACAAGAGATGGAAGAGAAGCCACAGGGGAGAAGGCCATGTGGAGATGAAGGCAGAGACCGGAGTGATGAGGCCACAGCCGAGGGGTGCCACCAGCACCAGAAGCTGGGACGGGCAAGGCACAAAATCTCCCCTAGAGCCTCGGACGGAGTGTGGCCCTGCCAACCCCTTGATTTTGGACTTTTGGCCTCCAGAACTGTGAGAACATACATCTCTGTTGTTTTAGGCCACCCATTTGGGGGCAATTTGTTACAGCACCCACAGGAACCTAATACAGGAGATGTTCTTTGGGGCTCTCTGTATTCTATGAACAACCATGACTTCCCGTGGTAGTAATAACAGTGAAGGGCCGGCCCGGTGGCGCACTGCTACAGTGCGCCGCTTGGGAAGCGCGGCGGCGCTCCTGCCGAGGGTTCGGATCCCACATGCAGACCGGTTCCTGCTCACTGGCTGAGCGAGGCGCGGGAGCAACACCGAGGGCTGCGATCCCGTTGCCGGTCCCCGGTCCAGTGCGGGGGCAACACTGAGGGTTGCGATCTGTTGCCGGACACGGAAAAAGACAAAAAAAAAAAACAGTGAAGCTCAGTCATGTCTCTTGACATTTGACCTGTGCCTATTCTATTAGCTTCTCATGTGGCCACTCATTTAATAAGAAGAAAAAAGACACATTTTCAAAAGGTCAAAATATACACTCATTTGAAGCACAAAAGAGGGGCAGGATAAAAATCGTAAAAGCCCACACCTGGAGACACCTGCTGCGGACACCTGCTGCGGATGCCTCTTCCCAGCTCTCTGCCCACTGCCTCACATCTGCACCCTGCAGACCTGCCCTCCCAGCCCCCTCCCGCCCGTGTGCATCCTGTGGTGGGCCTCTGCACCAGTGAGTTTCCTGTTGCTTATGACAGAACACCTGAAACTGGGTTATTTATAAAGAAATGAAATTTATTTCGTACCTTTTAGAGACTGGAAAGTCCAAAGTCCAGGGAATACATCTGGTGAGGACCTTCTTCTTGGTGGGGTGACTCTCTACAGCAACTCAGGGTATCCCATGGCAAGAATGGCCTGAGCAATAGAACTGAACTCAAACTGGCTCTCGCTATAAACCCATCGGAGCCAAGCCCTGGCTGGCCAGTTAGCTCAGTCAGTTAGCGTGCAGCCTTATAACACTAAGGTCACAGGCTCAGATCCCCTCACTGGCCAGCCACCAAAAAAAAAAAAAAAA
>NW_007726822.1:297480-307125 GCF_000696425.1 Galeopterus variegatus
TTTGTGGGTAGACTGACAGTATTTGTTTGTGAAAAGGACATGAGTTTTGGGGGGCCAGGGGCAGAATATAGTGGATTGAATTATATCCCCCCAAAACTATTGAAGCTTGAATTGTCTCCCAAGTCTTATGTATTAGAAACTTAGCCCCCACTGTGACTGTTGAGAGGGTGGGAAATCCTATTATGGTCATTGAAAGGTGGAGGCTTGAAGAGATGATTGGATTGTAGGACCGTGCAGGAGTGAATGGATTAAAAATGGTGGTCAGGGGGATGGTTCTGAGGGCTTTAAAAGAAGAGGAGAGTCTGTCTCTCTGTGTGTTCTCTCTGCTTCCACCATCTTGCAATGTGAGACCCCTGGGTCACTGTCACCATCACCAGATGGACTTTGGACTTCCCAGCCTCAGAAACTGTAAGCAATAAATTTTGTTTTTCTTTATAAATTACCCAGTCCCATGTATTTTGTTATAAGCAACCTAAACAGACTAATACACTCTTGCTGCTTAAAGTGCAGGAAGAAAGAGACACATTGAGGAAGGAACTATTAAGCAAAAAGGAAGCAGCACTGGTGATGTGGGACATTCGCAGCCTATCCAGGTTGCAAAAGTTGCAAATGTCGGGAGGTTCACTGTTAGGATAGTGCTCTGATGAGGAAGCCACAGGTACACTGGACAGCCTTTTGCTGAAGAGATTAGGTGTGTGACTCATGAGTCCATTCAACCATCTCGGCAGAAGCCAGAAATAGAGATGAGATGAACCAGGAAAGATCGGTGGTGAACCCTCTTGTCTAATGGCATAGCTCCCTGTGACGTACAAGGGAGACCCACAAGGTTCATCAGAACATTATCTCAGCAGACACACAGCCAGCATGGACTGAAGGGGACGGAGACAGAACGTAGGAAGGCGTTGAACTTCTGATATTCTACAGACAGGAGACGGGGCGGCAGACCTACTCAGCTGCAAACATGTGCTACCCTTCAAGAAAAAGGAAGAATGACTCAGAGCAGAGCCTCAGGACCAGAGGGTGGAGTCAGGGGCACCAAGGCAGAGGCCAGCAGAGCTGCAGACACAGAGAGCGGAGCACTGAGCCACACAGGAGCATTCCCAGGCTTTGAGCCTGCTGGATTTCAAACTTGCTTGGGACTGGTAACCCCTTTATTATCTTCTGTTTCTCTCTTCTGGAATGGTAATGTCTGGTCTATGCCTGGCCCAACACTGTAATTTGGGAGCACACAACTTGCTTTCTAGTTTCGCAAGTACACAGATGGAGACAGATTTTGCCCTAGAATGGAACTTACCCAGGGCCACACCCATACTCGACTGAGATAATTTAGATGATGAGATTGGGACTTACAGCTGACGCTATCATAGTTTGAGACTTTGGGGGATGTTGGGACAGTGTGGATACATTTTGCATGTGGGACAGACATGAAGTTTGGAAGGCCAGAGGTCAGCCTGTAGTAGGTTAAGTGGTGGCCCCAAAAAGATATGTCTATGTCTTAATCCCTGGAACCCATGACTGTTACCTTATTTGGAAAAAGGGTCTTTGCAGATGTAATTAAGTTAAGGATCTAGAGATGAAGATCATCCTAGATTACTCAAGGGGACCCTAAATCCAATGACGAGTGTCTTTACAAGAGATGGAAGAGAAGCCACAGGGGAGAAGGCCATGTGGAGATGAAGGCAGAGACCGGAGTGATGAGGCCACAGCCGAGGGGTGCCACCAGCACCAGAAGCTGGGACGGGCAAGGCACAAAATCTCCCCTAGAGCCTCGGACGGAGTGTGGCCCTGCCAACCCCTTGATTTTGGACTTTTGGCCTCCAGAACTGTGAGAACATACATCTCTGTTGTTTTAGGCCACCCATTTGGGGGCAATTTGTTACAGCACCCACAGGAACCTAATACAGGAGATGTTCTTTGGGGCTCTCTGTATTCTATGAACAACCATGACTTCCCGTGGTAGTAATAACAGTGAAGGGCCGGCCCGGTGGCGCACTGCTACAGTGCACCGCTTGGGAAGTGCGGCGGCGCTCCCGCCGAGGGTTCAGATCCCACATGCAGACCGGTTCCCGCTCACTGGCTGAGCGAGGCGCGGGAGCAACACCGAGGGCTGCGATCCCGTTGCCGGTCCCCGGTCCAGTGCGGGGGCAACACTGAGGGTTGCGATCTGTTGCCGGACACGGAAAAAGACAAAAAAAAAAAACAGTGAAGCTCAGTCATGTCTCTTGACATTTGACCTGTGCCTATTCTATTAGCTTCTCATGTGGCCACTCATTTAATAAGAAGAAAAAAGACACATTTTCAAAAGGTCAAAATATACACTCATTTGAAGCACAAAAGAGGGGCAGGATAAAAATCGTAAAAGCCCACACCTGGAGACACCTGCTGCGGACACCTGCTGCGGATGCCTCTTCCCAGCTCTCTGCCCACTGCCTCACATCTGCACCCTGCAGACCTGCCCTCCCAGCCCCCTCCCGCCCGTGTGCATCCTGTGGTGGGCCTCTGCACCAGTGAGTTTCCTGTTGCTTATGACAGAACACCTGAAACTGGGTTATTTATAAAGAAATGAAATTTATTTCGTACCTTTTAGAGACTGGAAAGTCCAAAGTCCAGGGAATACATCTGGTGAGGACCTTCTTCTTGGTGGGGTGACTCTCTACAGCAACTCAGGGTATCCCATGGCAAGAATGGCCTGAGCAATAGAACTGAACTCAAACTGGCTCTCGCTATAAACCCATCGGAGCCAAGCCCTGGCTGGCCAGTTAGCTCAGTCAGTTAGCGTGCAGCCTTATAACACTAAGGTCACAGGCTCAGATCCCCTCACTGGCCAGCCACCAAAAAAAAAAAAAAAGGAAAAAACCACGCCCATTACTCCATGGATCAATCCATTCATGAGGTCACAGTCCTCCCAATCTAATCACCTCTTAAAGTCCCCAGCTTTCAATACCATAGTTGGATTTCACACCCTGTTAGTACTGTCACAGTGGGGATCAACTTTCCAGTACATGACCTTTTGGGGGACACATTTGACCCATAGCAGCCTCAACTAGCCCACCTGACCTGCAGCCTGCCCAAGATCTTCCAGGGCTCAGACCAGCCACACAACATGCCATTCTGGAACCTTCCTATCACGCAGCACAGGCCCTGGGTCTGCCCCAGCTCCAGGAACCATAAACGACAGCAAAGTGACCCCCAAACCTTTCCTGGCTCCGGGTCCTCTTTGCCTCAGGGAAGAAGCAGTAAAGGCTCCTGCCAAGAGCTGACCACCCAGCTGGGAGGACCCTTCCGCAGCTAAACCATGACCTAGTGCCCACAGAGTAGAGGAAGAGAAGAGAGAAGGGGAACGAGCCCTGCAGGCTTGCGACCCAAGTCATCCAGGGATCACTACAGTCTTTCCAGCCAGTACCTTCCTTCCATCCCCTGAGAACAAGCTCCTGACTCCCTTTCCACTTGGTCCACCACCACCCCAGGCCACCACTACCCATACAGATGACCTGGCCCACGCCCCCTCTGAGGTCCCTGACTTCACCACCTATGGCCCCACCAGGCACCCACAGACCAGCTCTCCTAGCCCTGCATCTCCCTGTCCACTGTGGGCCTATGGGCATCACCCTTGGCCCCCAGCCATGGCAGACCTGGGCACCTGCCCTCCCACCCAGCATCACTCCTCCCCAGCTTCCTTGAGCCCCTTCTCAAGGTACCCAGCCCCTGGCCCCTCTACTTCCAGCTCCTCTTGGGCTTCACTAGGGAAACTGGGGCTATAGGGCACCATTGCCCGTACCTTCCCCTCCTGATGGGGCCCAATGGCCTATCCCTGGGGAAATCTCCCATCCACTCTGAACCACAGGGCCCTCAGGGGCAAGTGGCAATCACAACTGGCCTGCGACAGGTGTGGCTGGGTAATGAGAGAGATCACCCAGTGCTGGGCCTGGGCCTGGGCATGGACACCCCTCAGGCCAGGGCCTCTCCTTCCCCAGGGACTTGGGGCCAGTGTTCTTCCAAGGCTGCTCTGCACATGGCATGGCACATGCTCTGTCACACCACCCTGGAGGACGTCCTCCCTCCCATGCTGCTCAACCCACCGAACTCCACACCAGCACAGCCTACTGAGACCTCCCACACACCCCTCGGCACCTCCAATCTGACTACACCTCCAAGCAGTCTCGCTAAGGTCCCCAATGTCCCTTATCACCTGGTCCCAGACAGTCTGCAGGCCTCACTCTGCTCTCGAGACCTCGCGCCCAGGTGGCCCTCCCCGGTTCATCACGCTCCTTCCTCCTGCTCTAGGCTGCCCGGACCCCGTGGTGTGGCTCTGCTCCTGTCCCTGCCCACCACCCTGCTTCCCAGCTGCTTCTCATGGGCCCTTAGACTCTGGAGGACCCCAGGCTCAGAGCTCAAGTCCCTGGCTTTCCCCAGGCATGGCCCAAAGCACTGTCCCCAGCATGGCCTCCCCCAGCTCAGTCAAGCATTTTGCAGCCTCTTGGTGTCTCCATGTGCATTCCTGTCCCACGGTAAACTCTCATGTTATGCTCCAAAGCTCAACTGCTGTTCTTCCATGCGCCATCACAGACACGCCACCTCCGTGCCCAGCCTGCTCTCCACCTCACTGCCGCCACCGGGGTCTCTCTGTGGCAGCTTCTCTGCAGGCACCCGAGGAGTCTTCCTAACAGGCCAGGATCCCTGCAGGGGGCCACTGGGGAGTCCACCTGTCCCTCCCATCCTCCAGCTCCTCCCGAGCCACACATGCCACAGAACAGGGCAGGGCTTGTCTCTGGGCTACAGGAGGCAGCAAGACATGGACCCTGCCCTTAGGAAGCTGAGTTTGGTGGGAGAGGAGATGTTTAAAATCCTCCTCATTACCCACAAATCCACATCCAGACCCTGAGAGAACGACACCCGGAGTCCCCTACATACCTCAGCCCAAAACAAGTTCCACACAAATTAAAGATGAGATGTTAAAAAACTGTGTGCCAGTACTGGAAGGAAATCTCAGGGATGTTTTTATAAAACAAAGCCATTCTCAGCACAGCACAAAATCCAGAGACCATAGAATAAAAGACAGGTGGATTTTAAAAACTGATATGGCTGAAGACACCACAGGAAGAATTAAACCAAAACTGATCCATAGTGTGAGATGTCGGGACAGCAACTGGGGACACAGGGAAACTTTTAAGGAACTAAAAAACTCTGCTTCAGGATCTGGGTGTTGATTACAAGGCAAATTTGAAACTTAAGCTTTATACATATAATTTGTGCACTCTTCTGTAGAAATGTTACACTGCAATAAAAGGTTTACTTTATTTTTCTTTGTCTTTTTTTTTTGTGACCGGCCTCGCTCAGTCAGTGAGTGCACCGGCCATCCCTATATAGGATCCGAACCCGCGGCGGAAGCGCTGCTGCGTTCCCAGCGCCACACTCTCCTGAGTGTACCACGGGGCCGGCCCTAAAAGGTTTACTTTAAAAAAATAACAGAAAAATTTGAAATGTATGTAATATACAAGGAAGTCAAAATTCATCACATGTAAAGAGCTCTCACAAGTCAAAAAGAAACAAAACGCCTTACAGAGAAACAAATAGCGCTTTTGAATAGGCAACTCATAAAAGAAAATATGCAAACAGCCAGTACTCTATGGAATGATGCTCACATTAACTAATAATCAAAGAAAATAAACTAAGGCAAATTAGAATTTTTTTCATCAATCAGATGCGCAAGTGACAGAGGATGTCTGTCTCATATCTGCTGGGTTCATTTAAACTGGAGAGCAATTTAGAAATACAATCTTTTTAATGATAAGTACAATGTCCATCTAAGAAGATCAAGTAAATAAACTGTGTTACTTCCATATAATGGAATATTTTGTAGCCATCATAAAGTGTGAGGGTGCCAAAACCATTCAACAGGGAGAGGACAGTCTCTTCAACAAATGGTACTGGGACAACTGGATATCCACATGCAAAAGAATGAAGTTGGACCCCTACCTCATGCCGTACACAAAATTAATTCAAAACCACAAAACTCTTAGAAGAAAACATAGGCATAAGTCTTTGTGACTTTGGATTGGGCAATGGTTTCTCAGATATAAATCCAAAAGGACAAGCAACCAAGAAAAAAGTCGACAAACTGGACTCATAATAATTAAACCTTATGTGCTTCAAACAACCCTGTCAAGAAAGTAAAAAGGCAACCCATAGAATCAGAGAAAAAATTTTTTAAATCATATATCTGATAAGGGATTTGTATCTAAAATACATAAAGAACACAACTCAATGAGAAAAAGACAAAAGCCCAGTTTTCAAGATCAGATGAGATTGGACGCATTCAGGGTACTATGGCTGTAGACAGAAAAACCCAATTTTAAAATGGACAAAGGATCTAAGAAGACTTTTCTCCAAAAAATATACGAATGGCCAACAAGCACATGAAAAAGTGCTCAACATCAGTAGCCATCAGGAAATGCAAATCAAAATCACAATGACATACCACTTCACACCCACTCGGGTTGAATGTCTGTAATCACAAAGGCAGATAAAACAAGTGTTGGTGAAGATGTGAAGAAATTGGAAACTTCATACATGCTGTTGGGATTGTGGAATGGTACAGCCACTTTGGAAAACAACCTGGCAGTTCTTCAAATGGTTAAATACAGAATTATCACATGACCCAGCAATTCCACTCCTAGGTATCTACCCAAGAGAAATAAAAACATACATCCACACAAAAACCTGTACACAAATGTTTGGTTTTGGTTTGTTTTTTTTTTTAAAGATGACCAGTAAGGGGATCTTAACCCTTGACTTGGTGGTGTCAGCACCACACTCTCCCAAGTGAGCCACGGGCTGGCCCCGTACACAAATGTTCATAGTAGCATTATTCATAATAACCAAAAGGTGGAAACAACCCAAATATCTGTGAACTAATAAATACATAAACCAAAGTTGGCATGTCCATACCGTGGAATGTTACTCCACCATAGTAAAGAACGAAGTGCACTGTAACATCACGAACCTTGAAAACATTATGCTAAGTGAAAGAAGCCAGGCACAATATCGTATTATTGCATTTATATGAAATGTCCAATACAGGCACATCCATACAGACCGAAAGCAGGTCACTGTTGCCAGGGGCTGGGTGATGAAAATGTTCTGGAATTGATGGAGGTGATGGCTGCACAACTCTGAGAATATACCAAAAACCACTGAATTGTACACTTGAAATGAAGCACATGGCATGTGAGTTACATCGCAATAAAGCTGCTGTTAAGACATAACAATAATAAGCATGAGGTCAACCTAATCGGTGCTGACAGTGAAAGCCAGCAGCTCCAGAGGGAACCAGTCCAAGTTCACTGTAAAGGGGAGGCCACATCCGTGTATTCTCTCTGTGTCTCTCTCACACACACACAGTGGTTGCCCCAGCCCATGATACCAGGGGCCAGAGGGGTGACTTTCACCACTTTTCTTTATGTACTTCTATAGTGCTTTGTGTTTTTTCAAGCATGTTTTACTTTTGACAATGAACACAGATCAAAAGCCCTCTCCAAAGAGCCCCAAATAACTGTCAGCCTCTGCTCCTGCCAGTTGAGCTCCAGCCACTGCAGACGACGCCGGCACCATTGCCCGCTCACCCGTGCAAGTGCCCTGCAAATGCTGGCTGAGGGCCTGGGGCTGGTGCCAGGGACACAGATAACCAAGCTCAGAGCACAGGATGGGAGAGCATGGGGACTGTGAGGAGGGTGCTAGGCACAATGTCTAGAGGCAGGCTTGGGGCCTGCAAGGAAGGTTGGAGAACCCCTCCAGCTGAGTCTTGAAGAAGGCACAGGCCACACACTGGGCACATGCCTGCAGCGCATGGATGCTCCTCTCTGCCCCTCTCCAGGCCCCTGCCCCCACGGCAAACCCGCCCACTCCCCACCCTGCATCTTACGCCCTGACCCGTGGACAGGCCGCTGCCCTCTATGTACGCAGCGCCGCTTTGGGGGCTCAAGCTGCTCTTTCCTCACCAACATCTTCACCTCCATTCATCTGCATCACAGCTGCCCCCAAACCCTTCCCTGCCCTTCTGCACCTGACCACAGGCCTGTCCAGGCTCCCATCGCCGAGTAGCCCAGCCTCTGTGAGCTGTCACAGGCCAGGCTGTGGAGGCCTGGGGGCAGGACACCTCTTTGCACCTCAGCTGGGCCAGCTGGCCCCTCCTGAGGGGCGCCCAGAGCTCTCCCACTACATGCCCCAGTGGCCTCAGCCCCACAGGAATCTGCTCTGTATAGAAGGCAGGGAGGGTGGGAAGGGCTGAGGGGCTCAGGCAGACAGAGAGTTGAAAACATTCTAGGGGGCCGGCCCGTGGCTCACTCAGGAGAGTGCGGTGCTGACGGCACCAAGGCCACGGGTTCAGGTCCCTATATAGGGATGGCCGGTTGGCTCACTTGGGAGAGCGTGGTGCTGACAACACCAAGTCAAGGGTTAAGAACCCCTTACCGGTCATCTTTAAAAAAAGAAAAAAAAAAAAAAAAAAAAAAAAACAGACAAACAAAAAACATTCTAGGAGGAGCAGTGACCAACCCTGCAGGGAAGACTGGGGATTTCCAGGGGGAGAACCAGGGAATACCATGTCCGGGGCAGGGCCCGAGATGTGGTGGGGTGGGGGTGAAGGTCACTAGGGTGAGGGTCGGACAGGGAAGGTGATGTCTCTGTGAGGGAGGGCAGGGCGAGGGTGGGCTGGGGGGCCAGTGCCAGAGTGGGAGGAGGCCGAGAGGAAGCAGCCAGAGTCCCCCTCAGTTCAGTGACGGACTGGGCAGGGGTCCCAGCAGCTGGCCTAGGCCTCCTTGCCCTGCTCAGAGCCGACTAGTGCTGCGCTGGGCCCGGGAAAGGGGTGCTCCCGCCTCCCTCCCAAGCTGCTCATGCTGCAGATGACTCAGGTGCCACCCCCAGTCAGGCGCCATGCCCTCCTGCCTTGCCTCAGTGGGGACAGCCTTCCCACAGCACCTCCACCCCAGGGACAGGATGGGCCGGGCTTCAGCCCTCTAGAAGGCCCAAGAGGCCCACAGAGGTCAGGCCTGGAAGAGGCGTGGGGCACATGGGGCCACCTCTGTCCTCCTCAGGCCATTCCTTGGCCTCAGCCTGTGGCTGCCAGCCACTGGCATCAACCAACCCAGCCCCTTGCCCATCTCCTTATCACAAGCTGGGAACCAAGGAGACTCAGGGGTTCCTGGAATGCTGCAGAAGCTCTCTTAACCCTCGACGCCTGCTTGAGGAGGTCCCAGCACCTGCCTTCCTGCTTAGTGACTCTGCCACTTTCTGACCAGTCCCCCCGTCCCCCCACCACACAGGCAGCTGCACTGTCACATGATGGTTCCACTTCAGGCAGGCACCCCAGCACCCACAGGCGGGAACCAGGCAGGAATCCCCAACTGTCCCCTCGTCAGCCTCTGCCACCAAACCTAAAAGGCAGACATAGGCCAAGATGGCCCCGGGCGCTAAGCACCAAGCCCAGCTTTTGAGGAGCTAGGCCGGAGAGGGAGGGCTCTGAGGTGGGGTCCCAGCAACCTCCAAGGATCAGCTGGACCCCACTCCTAGACAAACTGGAAGTCAGCCCCCACCACAGGGAGCAAGGAAACACAGCTCCTCAGGCCAGGCCAGCTTCAACATAATGCG
>NW_007726822.1:307502-308853 GCF_000696425.1 Galeopterus variegatus
CATAGGCCAAGATGGCCCCGGGCGCTAAGCACCAAGCCCAGCTTTTGAGGAGCTAGGCCGGGGAGGGAGGGCTCTGAGGTGGGGTCCCAGCAACCTCCAAGGATCAGCTGGACCCCACTCCTAGACAAACTGGAAGTCAGTCCCCACCACAGGGAGCAAGGAAACACAGCTCCTCAGGCCAGGCCAGCTTCAACATAATGCGCGGACAGGCCGCAGCACCACACACAGCCCAGTGACCTGACTAGAAGGAAGGCTCCAGAAGGAAACATTATTCTGTATAGTGGCCAATTCATAAATAGTTCTGTCCTGGGGTTTGCCAAGAGGCTGTGGCCCAGGTAGTCAGCCACTTCCCTGCCCTGCACCCATCCAGGTGGACCCTCCAAGGCAACCAACCAGGCAGAACATGAGCAACAGGTGGGCCCTCCCAAGGGTGCAGTGGTCAGGCTCAGGAGTCCACTGTCACAGGAGTGTCTCCACCTGGCCCAGGTAAACTGGTCACACAGGCAAACAAGTTGGCCACAGCACTGGCAAGGAGGACCACAGCAGCACTTCCACCCTGCCCGGGAAAGCTGTTAACAGAGGACGCCTGGAAGACACAAGCCTTGGGCACCATGAAGCCTACCCTGCCTGGTGAGGCTGGGGAAGCTGCAGGCAGAGCCCCAGCAGGACCTCTCTCCCTGAGCTGCCCTTGGGGGCAGAGCCAGCAAAACCAGCCGCGTGGAGCTGGAACCTGCTCTGCTCAGCTCTGCCCAGGGCTCCCGCCTCGACCCTCAGCGGCTCACTCCCAGGCAGTCTTCTAAGCCTCTGTGGGCTGGGAGCCAGGGCTGTGTCCACACCTGCCTAGGTCCAGTGACCCAAGTCAGAGCTGAGCAGCTGGGCTTCGAACCCAGTGAGGGCCTGGGCAGGTCCAGAGGCACCAGGTGGGTGAGGAGCAGAGCAAGGGGTCTGCCAAAGCCAGAGTGGGTGGGCGGGCGCTCTGAGGCTCCTCTTGAGAGGAAGGAGGGGCTGCCCTGCCTTCCACAGCCCACAGCTGCCCCCAGGGAACAGAGGAGGGGCACGACAGGGGAGCCTGCCAAGGAAGGGTGACAGCCCAAGCCCTCACCAGTTTGGGGAGGTGAGGAGAGGCAGCAACTATGCAACCCACTGCCAGGCCCAGCAGCCACCCTGGCCCCACCGGGGACGCCCCAGGGGAGGGGCAGGGGACAGCTCAGCCTTGACCCACGTGTCCGCTGGGCACAGACACCAGACACTGGCTCAGAGGGCTGGACCCCGACAAGCGCCGAGCGCCCCGCAGGCCCCGCGGCCCACCCCCCGCAGCCTGGCCGCAGCATGCCCGATTAAGGGCATGGCC
>NW_007726822.1:309521-312146 GCF_000696425.1 Galeopterus variegatus
CAGCCCGCGACCTCACCTGGCCGCCCGGGCGGCCCCTCCCTCGCTCTCCGCTGCTACTTGGAATTTTTCCGTTGCAACACTGGAGATAGAGTTGGTATCTTCAGTATGTAAAGGTCCCCTCATGCGCAACAAGAAAAAAATGCTTGGTAATAAAAAAAAGTTCTTTTCCACCATCAGGTTGGCAAAGCCCCCCCCAGTCTTTCAGGGGTGTCGAATGTTCTTTCTGGAAGCCCCCGGCAGTGTTTCTGTCCAACCTTAAATGCCACACGCCCTGTGACCAGAAGCCCCGCTTCTAGGAATCAGTCCTAAGAAAATCATCAGACAGGCGCACAAAGACCCTGCCATGGGTGGTGGCTGCAGCACAGCTAGTGGCAGTGAAAGCTGAAGACTGTCACAACCAGCAACAGGCTGCTGAGATGCCCGCACCCCCCACCGCCCCTCGGCAACTTTGAAGGTGATGCTGAGGATGGTCCAGGGATGGGGAAGGACATTCCCTTTCAAGTGGGAAAAGAATGACCTTGTTCTTTAAAATCTGCAAGTGAAAAAGACTGGAAGGTCAGGCAACACCCACGCTGGCCCCCTGAGGCTGGGGGCAGGGTGGGGACAGTCTTCTTCACTCTTTTCTGCTTCTCTCTGCTGCCACAAGCTGCTGCTTCCACCAACCAAGCTGCTGGCCGCCTCCACCCTCACCTCCTCGCTCTGCCACGGCCTTCCAGCCCTCTCCCAACATACCTGGGCCCACCCTCCTGGCCTCCTGCAGGGACCCACCCTGCCCTCCAGAGGCCGCAACATCCCTGAGGGGGTCCTAGTCTGTGGAGTGGGGTCAGTTCTCTGCAGCCTGAGCTTCAGCTGGCTCCTCCCTTTCCCAGCACATCCTGCTGATGGCCTCCAGCCATAGGTCACCCACTTCCCAAGGGGAGGGGCTGCCCTCCAGATGCCTGCCCCTCCCCCAGGCCTCTCATTGGGTCTTTCCAAACCTCCTCCCCAGACTGGCAGCTACTGGGGGACAACGCCACACCCTGGCTCTCGACAACTGAGCCCCCCCTTCTGTCGTGCTTCTACGGGCTCGCATCCACCCCCCATGGTAGCAGCCAAGACCAGGGGGTCTGGTGGGCCACTCTGCCCCGGGAGCACAAGAAATTATCATTGTGGCATCTGGACACTGGACTCTTGTCATGAAGCCCAACTTTGGGCCACAGGCAGCTGCCTGGCAGGACCAGCAGGTGGTGCTGTGCTGTCTGCACTCAGGAGAAGCCCTCCCTGACCTGAAGGTCTCCTTGCACCTCTCATCCAGTCTGAACACCTGCACACAGCACACAGCAGGTGCCCAGTCATCAAGCACGTGCTTACCAGTTGGACAGACAAAGCCCTTCTGCGTTACCTGCAATGCGAATGACTGCCCGCTCCGCAGGGTCCAAGACACTGCCATTGCCCCCAGAGCCACCTCCACTTCGTCGGCTCCGCTGCGTTTTCCCAAGGTTCCAGGGCAGTGTGTCCCCAGGGCTGGGAGAGCCACTGCCTCCGTTGGAGCCATCTTCAGCCACAGTCCGCACCTCGGAGTCCTCGCCGGACATGGCCTCCTGGAGGGGGAGCAGGAGGGTCACAGCTCTGCCCATGGAGGCAGCTGATACCGCACGCTGACCCGCCACCTTCTTAACCTAGACGTCGACTTCATCCCACCCTGCTATCTCCCGGACACTGACACCCACACCCCTACGTAGGCCCTGCCTCATGCACCCCCACCCCGCTTTCAACCCAGACGCTGACAACCCTCTCCCCCACCCACAAATGGCCTGCGCCTTCAGCCCATAGCTCAGATCCCCACACAGTGACCCCTCTCGGGCCTGACCTCGCCCCCTCCAGTCTATCGCCAGGACACTGATCCACCCTCTCCAGCCCCAGCCCTGCACACTGACTGACACTCTCTTCTCTTAGTCATCCAAACACGACCCACCCACCCACATCACCCAGGGGCCGACCCCATCACAGGACACTGGCTGCACCCTCCACCCTACTGAACGAAAGGAAAAGGGGTGATTACTTCCACTTGGGCACTGACCCACCGCCCTACCCTCTCACTCAGACATTGACCTCCACCCCTTTGTCCTAAACCCTCTCCTGTAATCCGCTAATCAGCGGGTAAGCCAGGCCCCCCACAAACACCGACCACCGCCCCTGCCCTCACCCGGTCATCAGGGAAGGACCTCCAACCCCATCCTCTGGACACTGGCACTGCACCTCCAAGCTGGCTGTCTCTAGGACTCCCCTTCACGCCACCCCACCTACAGCCCCGCGCGGTCCCACCTCGGTCTCCGCAGTGGAGTCCTATAAATAGCAGGAGCCGCAGCGGCGTGGGCTGCGTGAGCGCCCGGCCGCCGCTCCAGCAGCCCACCCCGCGCGGCGCGCACACCCGCACCGCGTACCCCTGCGTGCGCACTCCTCGGCTCCCCGTCCCCGAGAGCACTGGCGTGCGGGAGGTGAATGGGGCTCTGTCTCGGCGGGGGTGGGGTAGCGTGGGGGCACAATGTGGGCTCTGTGCCTCCGCCCTCAGGCCAGGGGCTGCGGAGGAGACAGCAGGCACCGCGCCGGGGGCGCCACCCGTCCCGCCCCCCACGCTCCTCCACC
>NW_007726822.1:313921-317166 GCF_000696425.1 Galeopterus variegatus
CTCATACTGCTGCTGCAGTAGCAGGTGCGACACTCGCTCCACCTGCCCGGGCGGGGCTCGGTCAGGGCCAGGCTGTCTGGAGATCCTCCCTGTGGCCCTAAACCGGCCCAGAAGAGAGCCGAGCCCCGCAATCAGGACCCCTCTCACGGAAGAGTTCGGGGCCTGGGGGAGACCTTGTGGCCCACATCACGCTCTGTTCAGAGGCAGAGGTGAGCCACCTCCATGGGGCAAGTGACATCGGAGAGCTTTCCGGGAGGCCTGACTCTCTCCAGGGAACCTTGCAGGTGGGTAAAGGCCACCCACGCACCCTAACTCAGGACTCACAGCCAGGCTTCTGCAGGGAAAAGCAAAGCCAGCCACTTACATGGCAGCAGGACGCCCCCTCCAACACCAAGAGATGCCCACCGACCTCTCCATGCCAGAAGACCCGGGTGGGAGAGAAGGCCTCTGATGACCAACCCAACAGTCAGCCCTGGGGGAGCAAATCTAGGGACCCGAACAGAGCTTTAACAGAAATCCTAATTAGTCTCTTCAGAGGCAGGCAAAACAAGACTCACTGCTATGAAAAAGAAAAGTCTGAAAATAAAAGAAGTTACTTTGAGAACAGGATTACTGAACTAAATTCGGTGGGTGGGCCAAGTAATGCGGTGACAGAAGCTAAAGCCGCAGCTCATGGGTCTGGATGTAGGTCAGGAGCAGACGCAGAGCACAGAGCTGAAGGAAAAGAAACAGGACAGGCGACACGGAGGAGGTCTGCACCCTCAGGACCGGGGGCCACAGCAGGATGGACGACAGGACGCAGGACGGCACACCGCACGGCAGGCACACCACACGGCGCACGTGAGCACGCGGGGAAGACCGTTCTTCTGAGCTAAAGGCAGCAGCCAGCGGAAGGAGAGGAGCATGAAATGCCAAGAGGGACAATGCACCCCCCTGCCAGGAACACGTCAGCCTTCAAAGTGAAAGAAAACTCTGCAAGCGCACACACACTAACAACGCGCCCAATACACACACGGGAAGAAAGGTCACATTCTCACGCGGGCTTCTCTCCACCCGTATTGGATGCTGCGAAACCGCTGAAGGGGTTGCTTTATTTTGTTCTGTTTTCTTTAGCTTCCCAAGGAAAAAAAACTTCAAGAAGGAAGAAAAAGAGCAATGTCTTCAAATACCCGAGGGAAAGCACTTTGAAACTGGATGCGACATCCAGCCAAACTATTAATGAAGACTGAGGACAAATAAGGGCCTAGTAGGACCTGCAGGGACACGGCACGTTTACACCAACGCCAAGTTGCACTGCAGAACGCCTCTAGCTGTATCATGAACGCAAAAGTCAGGGTGCTTGCTCCCACTGCAGGAGACCCTCCTCCTGAACAGAAGAATCCGTGCAAGATGGCGCTGGGGGAGGCGCAAAGAACAGCGCGCTGGCCAAGCTCGTCCCGGGAAGGAACGACGTCAAAGAGCTGGAAGAGGAGCCCTTAGGCCTGGAGTCCCCGAAGGCTCTTTCAGGCAACACAGCTCTGATAACCAGGATTTTATTTCCCTCTCTGTAGGTCAGTGATTCATAGTATGTCTATCAACCTATGGCCCAAGCATGGAGGCCTCGTGATAGGTACAGAGTATAATATGAAGTCTGTTTGTAAACCTTGACTGCGTGATAAAAATAATGTAATTAACCAAACTGTGAGATGGAAGACGGAGGAAGACCTGAAAAGAGAGGGAAAGGAGGCCCACTCTCCTCATCTTCCATGCAGGAAGGCAAGAAACAGTCTCTAAGTTGTCAAGTGGAAAAAAAATTCGGCTGTACCATCTAAAGTCATAAAGGTGCTTGCTAGAAGAGCCAAACGTATCTCATCAGCCAAACCAGCAGGATATGAGCACAGTGTATCTGGGTGGTGGTGCTGGGTAAGTAAGTGCTGGTGAAGGTGGGGGTGGTGATGGTGATGGTGCGTGGTGGTGCTCATGCCGCTGGGTGATCAGTGCTGCTGGCGGCAAGTGGGGAGGGTGATCGGTGGTGGTGCTGGGTGATTGGTGGTGGTGATGGTGCTGGGTGATTGGTGGTGGTGATGGTGCTGGGTGATTGGTGGTGGTGGCGGCAAGTGGGGAGGGTGATTGGTGGTGGTGGTGCTGGGTGATTGGTGGTGGTGGTGCTGGGTGGTTGGTGGTGGTGATGGTGCTGGGTGATTGGTGGTGGTGGCGGCAACTGGGAAGGGTGATTGGTGGTGGTAGTGCTGGGTGGTTGGTGGTGGTGGCGGCAAGTGGGGAGGGTGATTGGTGGTGGTGGTGCTGGGTGATTGGTGGTGGTGATGGTGCTGGGTGATTGGTGGTGGTGATGGTGCTGGGTGATTGGTGGTGGTGATGGTGCTGGGTGATTGGTGGTGGTGATGGTGCTGGGTGATTGGTGGTGGTGATGGTGCTGGGTGATTGGTGGTGGTGATGGTGCTGGGTGATTGGTGGTGGTGATGGTGCTGGGTGATTGGTGGTGGTGATGGTGCTGGGTGATTGGTGGTGGTGATGGTGCTGGGTGATTGGTGGTGGTGATGGTGCTGGAAGTAGGGGTAGTGACTGGTGGTGGTGGGTGACTAGGCCAGGTCCGGGGCAGACCAGAAGTTCTGCATTTCCGACCAGCTCCAGGTGGAGGCTGATGTTGCTGTCCCCACCTACAACTTTGAGCATCAGGAGTCGAGAGCACCCTGCCCAGTCTCAGCAGCACAGTGGCCCCAGCTGCCCTCTGTCCCTTCTCTCTCACCTGTCTGCAGCCAGCCCTCAGCTATGAGCATGCTCAGTCTTCCTGGCTGGCTGGAGAAGCTCTGTCTCTCCTCTAGCTACTCTTGCATCCCTCCTTGCATAACCAGCTTATTTCGAGTTGTCCCTGCCCTCATCTCCTGTTCACTCTTCGCCGTGCCCCACACTAACTCACCAGCAGACCAGCCCCTCTCACCCTCCGTCCTCATCCTTCCCTCAGGCAGTGCAGACGCTGCGGCCCCTGCTCCTGTCCCTCTTGTGACCCCACACGCTCATGCTCATGCCTCCCTAGTCCCTCCTTCTCAGGTGCGGGGGCTCCTGGGGCTCCTGGGGTTTTACTCTGGCTCCCCACCAATTGTTCCCGGCCTGTTTTGGAAACACACACATGCTCAGGGTTGCCAGATTTAGCAAGTAAGAATTCAGAAAGAGTGCCACGCTGCAGCAAGTCCCAGCACTTTCCCTGCTGAAGCGCCCCGCCTCCTGCACCCCCCCCCCCCCCCCCC
>NW_007726822.1:317561-324583 GCF_000696425.1 Galeopterus variegatus
CCCCCCCCCCCCCCCCCCCCCCCCTCTAGCTCCAGCCCCCTGCATTAGAGCCCCCGGAACAGCACAAGGTACGCACTTGTGGAATAAGCAATCCTCACTGTGGCCACAAGATGGCATCACCACCCCATGCTCCACATAAGAAACTGATGCATTGAGAGGGTCGTCCAGTCCCTTGTCACCAGGCCTTAACTGACAGAACGGGACTTTCGTTCAGGCCTGTCACATCCTAACCTCTATGCCCCTCTGTCTCCCCCACCCAGACTTTGTGAAGGTCTCTGGGCAGGGAACGGGCCTGGGAAGGCCTAGTGCTCCCTGCCCCGCCAGCTTCCAGCCTGCCTGCACTGAGCAGCTCCTGGCCAGATGACCTTCATATAGGAAGAATTGTAGACTACAGATTCTGCGAGGCACAGATGGTGCCAAGAGCCCAGGAGGCCACGAGGTCAGCGAGACGAGGCATAGACTAACCCGGACGATGCGGATCCTGCTGTGGGCAGCGTCCAGGGTGTCGTAGAAAGCCTGTACCACCTGCTGGAACTCCCTGGTGTTCTCTGCCAGATACTCCAGCCTACCCAAGGGCCCTTTCAGCCTCTGCTCTGGCACTGACACATAGGGAGAAAAGGGGTCAGGGACATGCCTGGGGCACTAGCCCTTGCCAGCCAGACCATCCCACCCTCCCCCAGTCGAGGATGCACACTCACAGGTGGGGCCTGAGGCTGCCAACGGAGAAGCCAAACTCTGATCCCAGGGGCCATCCAGCAGGGCAGCTAAGTGGCGGGCCGCCCGTGTGGGCTGGGCCTCAAAGCCACAGAGGATGGTGCAGTCACCACGCAGGGCAATGCTCACACCATGGCACTGCTCCAGGCGAGCACGCAGTTCTGCGGGCAGCTCGTGGCCCCAGGGTCCCACCGTCTCCTCCCAGAGGTGCACCTCCAGGGCAGCCTCTAGTGCCCGCTCCAACTCATCCATATCCTGCTCAAAGGCCGCGTGCACCACCAGCTCAGCCCTGCCACCAGCCACCCCACCCAGGGGCTCTTCTGCCTCCAACAGGGGCTGCTCCAGCAGGGAGAGGGCCAGGGCACGCTGCAGCGCAGCAGCCTCCTTCTGCTCAGCCTCCTGGCCTTGAGGACCCAGGGACCGGTGGAGGGCCAGCTGCAGCGCAGCCTCCTCCTCCAGCTGCCCATGCACCCCAGTGCTGGGGGCCACAGGCTCCTCCCTGGTCCTGGGTGTGGGCTGCTCCTCCTGCTGTCCTGGAGCCACGACCTCCTCTGGCTGCTGCTCAGGTTCGTCCTCCCCCTGCTCCACGGGCTGCCAGTCCTCTCCATCCAGGCCCTCCAGGGTGGCCAGTAGCTCTCGGACCTCCTCTGGGTGTAGGGAGAGGTCACTGGGTCAGGGGTTGGGCCCAGGCAGGATGGCACCGAAGGATAGTATAAGTTAGAATGGGTGAGAGATGGAGAGTGAGTTTGGGGGTGCAGAGAGGGCCTGGGAAGCATCATTAGACAGGTGGGAGTGTGGAGCAGGGCAGAGAGTGAGGTCAAGTAAGGGTCACAGGACATATAGGGTCTCCAGGGAGCCCTACCCAGGTTCATATTCTCCTGGTCACTGCCTGTCCTGTCTGGGGGCCACAGGGTATGGGCGTGGCCAGGGAGGACCTGGAGGACCTCGGTGGGATCCACCTGTAGGGAGAGGATGTCAGGGTTACCAGCCTCTGGGCAAGGGTAGTGGAGGCCCCTGGGGCTGTGGTGGGAACTCCATCTCTACCTCTTCAGGGTCTGTGCCCAGGGTGGCCCTGGCCAGATGTTCTGTCCCAAAGACACACTGGAACTGAGCCTCCAGACCCTGGAGAAGGCGCCGCCCCTCCGGGCCCAGCAGGAACCTGGCGCTGCCTGGGTGCTTCAGGCTCAGCATGTGGCAGCTCATGCTGCCCAGCAGACTCTGCAGAAACTCTTCGGCCGCCTGGCACGGGGCTAGGGCTCCACAGAGCTGCAGGACCATGGGGGAGGTGCAGTTTGCAGGTTTAAGTCACAGGAAAGATACCCAGAGCCCCCAGAGGGAGGAAGGGGCCAAAGGTGAGGAATCCTGGGGGGTCACTCACACGAAAGCCAGTCACATCCGTTCCTTCGAGTGGGAAGAGGGCGACGTCTCCCAAGCCAGCAAGAAGGTCCTCATGATAGAGCTGCAGGTAGCGCATCGCCCCCGGCTCCATCGACAGCACCACCTCCACCAGGCCCTCCTGCTCCGGCAGCCCCACACACCCTGGGCCCACTGGCCCTACCTTCTCCGGAGACCCTACGGCGATCTCTGCTGCAGCCACCAGCCCCTCCTGCCCTGGTGAGTCCATGGCAATTTCCACCAGGCCTGCCTGCTCCAGCAATCCCACGGGTTCTGAGTCCACAGGCCCCACCTGTCCCAGCGACCTCACAGAGACCTCCACTGGGCCCACCAGGCCTGGAGACCCCATAGGCCCAGAGCTCACCAGCCCAGCCTGCTCTGGAGACCCCTCAGTCTCCAGGCTTATGGTCTCCTCCTGTCCTGGTGACCCCCCAGGCCTCAGGCTTACCAGCCCCTCCTGCTCCAGAGACACCAGGGCCCCCATGCCAACTGTCCTGTCCTGTTCTGGAGACCCTATGGGACCCGTCAGAGAGGCCCCCGATTGCTCTGGTGCCTCTGCAAAGCCCACGGCCACAGTCCCTACACCCTTTAGTGCCTTCACCAGTCCTCCAGCCTCTCCTGTCCCCAACTTGGACAGGTGGTCCCCTCCACTGGTGTCTTCAGCAAGATCCTCGGGCTCCAGGATGTCGTAGTGGGGAACAAGGCTCAGCTGTGAGCCCTGCAACCAGTGGTCCCGCTGCAGCACCCGTTCAGCCACTTGGAAGAAGGGAGAGGACAGAGAACCCATCAGGTGTCTGCAGGAGAGGGTGGGCTGGGTCCACGCAGCCCCACTCACCCTGCCACTGCTGGAAGGAGACGACAGTGCCCAGCTGCCTGGGCAGGCTGCGCAGGCCCTGCAGGGGCCCCCCGCCGCTTCGACGCTCATTCTCCAAGTACAGCTCCAGCAGCAGCAGGTCCACAGAGAGGGCAGCCCCCACCACGCGCACTGCTTGGGCCTGGGGCACCCAGGCCAGGGACACCGAGGCCCCCTCCAGGCTCAGATTCCGGGCCTGTTCCTCCAGGGCATGGATTTCTGTGGAGAGCGCACTAGTTGGCTCAGGGCACCTCCCTGTACCAGCACCTCAGCCCCAATCCCGCCTCTCACCTGCCTCAGAAAGGGGCTCGGGCAGCTGGACCAGGGCCCGGTCTGGCCGAGGGCTGGCCAGGGCACAGCAGGGCTGCACCGGGTGCCCTGCAGCACGCAGCAGAGCCTGGACATGCTGCTCCAGGCGTGGGGGTGCAATGCCGGGGGGCAGTCCTTGGAGCAGCAGACGTGCAGGAGCGCGAGGCGGGGCTGGCCGCAGGCTCAGCCGGGCGCCGTGTAGTTCATGCTCTGTCTGGGCCAAGACCCTCTCAGCGTCTGTGGGCACAGGCAGGGCAGGGCAGAGCAGCCTTCAGGTCAGGGCTTCGGGGCCATCAGCGCAGGCAGGCTGCCCCTTTCTGCCAGCCCTCTCACCTGCGGGCTCTCGAAAGGTGATGATGCCCCCACAGCCAAGTCTCTGCCAGCTCAACACAGGTCCCCCACCAGAGCGTCGGCGGTTCTCAAAGTAGAGGGTGAGCAGCTCGTCGGGCACATCGGGTGGCAGTCCACAGAGCTCCACTGCCGCCCCCGCCCCGGCCCCCGCCTCCTCCACCATCGCAATCCTGGGATGGGCCACATGGGTAGAAAAGTGGCAGATCCACCCCTCCTGCCCCCTCCCCAGGCTGCTCCTCAGCCCTCCCTCTGCTCCCCGGTGTGGGCGGCCCCACCTCCCGCACTTACACCTCTCCTGCCACTGGGCACTCACACGCCTGCCCCTCGGGTGCTTCTTGCTCCACAGGAAGAAGGGACAGGAAAACAAAAGTGAAACTGAATAAGGGAAGGAGGGAGGGAGGGGCCGGGCCAGGGCACTGGGGCCTGGCTACTGCGGCTCAGGTTCTTCCTCCCCTGCTGGGCCTCAACCCCCAGGCAAATAGGAGGTGTTGGTTGGGCCCCTCAGGATCCCGCTGCCAGCCCAGCCCACCGACCCCATCTGGCCCACTCCACCACTGGCTGGCAGAGTGCACTGAGTGTCCTCTGTCAGTCCTCCCCTCTTCTGGCCTCTCTCCCTGTGGTCTTGAAATGGCCAATCACCCTCCCCACTAAATCCACCAAGGGCCCTGAGTCACTGCCCCCCAGCTCGGGGTCTCCAAGCCTCTGTGTCACCCCCACCCTCTGCATGAGTAGTGTGGGGTCTCCAGACCTGCCACTGGTGGAGGCTGGCTTTCGACTCCTGCCTGCAACTTCCCAAACCATGCTCCTGGGCCTTCACATCTACCAGATGGCCGGGCCACATAAGTCCTAGGTGCTGGGTATGAGCGACTCTCACCCTTAACCTACAAGAGCACAGCCTTCCTCTTGCCTCCTCCATTCCCTGTTGCCGCCCCTTCCCATGGCACTGTCACCAGCCTGCACACCTGCCCAGCCCTCCCATCGTACACTACCATCATCTTCACCACCATGGCTAACCCCAGGAGGTGAAGGGCACCATGCTGCTGCACCCTGCTTCCGCTAATCTTTGCCCCAGAGGGGAAACGGAGGAACAGACGGGGTCCACAGCAGCGCCAGGCCTCATGCCCAGGCTGTGCCTTTAGAATCTATACTCCCATCGCCTTAGCTCTGTTTGCTTCTAGACTCTCTAAGACTTGTGCCCACTACTGCTCTCCGGGCCCCCTCCCATTTGGCCCTCAGCCCACCGAAACCCAGCCCCACCCCTGATGTTCCTCCAGGGGGCTGAAGACCCACCCGAGCCTGCACCCCAGCCCTGCACACCTGGCACCTCTGCTGCTCCCACCCTGGTCCAGATTCCAGCATCGCTCGCTGGATTGCACTGAGCCCTCTCTGCCACTCCTGCACCCATGCTAGTTCTTAGTGTCCATAGCAATGACAGCTAAAGTCCTTTGAGGGCCTGCCGAGCTCCACCTGCCCAGGCCCCAGGCCCCTCTCTAATGCCCACGCTCCCCTTCCCCACCCCCCACGCTGTTGGCTCCAGCCTCCCTGACCTCTCAGCTCTCCTCCAGAGCTGCGGGCTGCTCCCACCTCAGGGCCTTGCCCTGGCCCTTCTCTCTGCTTGGGCTGGCTCTGTCCATGGAGCCTCAAGGCCATCCCTCTCCTGTAATCCCCCATACCTGGCTCTTGGTGGCGGATTTAACATAACCTAAAAACTCTTTTTTTTTTTGTCTTTTGTCTTTTTTGTTCCGTGTCCGGCAACGGATCGCAACCCTCAGTGTTGCCCCCGTATCATACCAGGGACCGGCAACGGGATTGCAAACCTCGGTGTTGCTCCCACGCCTCGCTCAGCCAGTGAGCGGGAGCCGGTCTGTATGTGGGATCCGAACCCTCGGGCGGCAGCGCTGCCGCGCCTCCCCAGCGGCGCACTATCCAGTGCGCCCCCGGGCCGGCCCCTCATAACCTAAAAACTCTTTTTTTTTTTGTCTTTTGTCTTTTTTGTTCCGTGTCCGGCAACGGATCGCAACCCTCAGTGTTGCCCCCGTATCATACCAGGGACCGGCAACGGGATTGCAAACCTCGGTGTTGCTCCCACGCCTCGCTCAGCCAGTGAGCGGGAGCCGGTCTGTATGTGGGATCCGAACCCTCGGGCGGCAGCGCTGCCGCGCCTCCCCAGCGGCGCACTATCCAGTGCGCCCCCGGGCCGGCCCCTCATAACCTAAAAACTCTTTTTTTTTTTGTCTTTTGTCTTTTTTGTTCCGTGTCCGGCAACGGATCGCAACCCTCAGTGTTGCCCCCGTATCATACCAGGGACCGGCAACGGGATTGCAAACCTCGGTGTTGCTCCCACGCCTCGCTCAGCCAGTGAGCGGGAGCCGGTCTGTATGTGGGATCCGAACCCTCGGGCGGCAGCGCTGCCGCGCCTCCCAAGCGGCGCACTATCCAGTGCGCCACTGGGCCGGCCCATCATAACCTAAAAACTCTTAAGGACCTCTTACTTGTAAGGGCCCCTTCCAGAACTCTGGACTCAACTTTGTATTTGTCATTTTATTTTTCTTAAAGAAGGTCCATCAAATTGTATAAGCTTCTGGTTCTACAAAACCTAAATCTGTCCCTGCCTGCCGTACTTTCCACACTGTACACAATACGCTTATCATGTATACTTATTGCGTATGAACACAGTATTACTAGCCCTGCCTATACCGGCTATAGAGGGTCTGCCACAGGCAGTGGTGCACTGGACCAGCTCGCACCACGACCAGGCCTGCGAGAGGACACCATCCGAGAGCCAGGCCCAGCAAGGTCCCAAGGCCCCAGGTGGAGAGGTGCTGCTGCGGAGGACCTGGAGACCACAGCAGGGCACGGCCTGCCTATGGCGGTCAGCACATCCTCAGGAGGAGCCGCGAGCTAAGGCGAGAGCTGCCCTGAGTCCTTAGAGTCGGGCTCTATCTAAGCCTCAGCCCACTCAGCTGCGAATGTGAAGATAGTACGACGCATGGCAGTTCGGTCTCAACGACTACAGACAGAATGGGGCGATCAAACCATTAGGCCTCTTGATTTAGGATAGACTTATATGAAAAGGGAGAGTGACTGCTGTGTTTTAAGGCCAAGAAAGAATGGCAGTTCCAGCAAATCCCAGATTTAGGAATAAATTCTTAATTCCTGGACGGCGAGCCAAATCGTCCAGACCCGGCCTCTGCCTCCAAGAGTCTCCAGCTCCCACGGCACGACCCCACCCCTCGGCAGGCACTGCGGGGCGCGGACCTCGGGCCTGGGACCAAGGCAGGACACAGCGGCGGGGATACAGGCGGGGCCGGGCGACTGCGGTCAGCGCGGAAGTGCCGGCCTTCCAGCCAGGCCCCGCCCCGCAGCGAGGCCCCGCCCTAGCCTACCCACCCCGCCCGCA
>NW_007726822.1:325197-332499 GCF_000696425.1 Galeopterus variegatus
CCTGGCGTACCCCACGGGGAGGCACCCCAGCCGCCGATGCAGGCCTGCTCCCCCCACCCCGGGAGCGAGGGCCGGTCGGGGCCTGATCTTGGGGGGGGGGTCAGGGCTCTCGTTGGTCACAGATGGCGTGGGGATTTCCTGGGATGGAAATAGCCACTGGCTGTGGCCCCTTAAAGCTGCTTAAGGGGCGGGATGCTTAAGGGAGGTCTGGGCACACCCCACGTCCCCGACCGCGCCCCCAGCCCCCACCCGTCTGAGCTGTGACCCGGGGGACGCCGGCAATGGTGAGAAGCCTCCTCCAGTTTGTAAGACATAAGCACATCCCCAGGCTGACGGTCATCCCCGCGTCTGTCCCCTCCCCCATCTTTAGAGTCGGGCTACAGCAGCCCTTTCAGAAGGTTCCTGCCTGGTCACCAGGCCCCGCTGCTTCCCCTGACCCCCCTGCTCTGGGTGCAGCCCAGGAACAATATGATCCCCTTTCCTTCCTCCTGGGTTCCCGCAGCAGGTGGGGCTGCCACAGGGCCGGTTCCGGGGACACGGTCATGCAGGGCTAACTGTTCTCTCTCTCTCCTCTAGGGGCAGACCACAGAACCCGAGGCCATGTCCCATGAAAAGAGTTTCTTGGTGTCTGGGGACAACTATCCCCCCACAAACCCTGGATATCCTGGGGGACCGCAGTCCCCCATGCCTCCCTATGCTCAGGCTCCCTACCCTGGGGCTCCTTACCCCCAGCCGCCTTTCCAGCCCTCCCCCTATGGTCAGCCAGGGTATCCCCATGGCCCCAGCTCCTACCCCCAAGGAGGCTACCCCCAGGGCCCCTACCCCCAAGGAGGCTACCCCCAGGGCCCCTATCCCCAAGGGGGCTACCCTCAGGGCCCCTATCCCCAAGAGGGTTACCCACAGGGGCCATATCCACAGAGCCCCTTCCCCCCGAACCCCTATGGACAGCCACAGGTCTTCCCGGCACAGGACCCTGACTGTGAGTTGTGGACAGGGGAGGGGCAGGGCCACAAGCTGCTCACCAGTGGGCGCTGACCCAGTGCATTTGTTCCTCAGCACCGCAGCATGGGAACTATCAGGAGGAGGGGCCCCCGTCCTACTATGACAACCAGGACTTCCCTGCCACCAACTGGGATGACAGGAGCATCCGACAGGCCTTCATCCGCAAGGTGGGGCTGGGCATCTTGGGGAGGAGGACCAGGGCCGGCGCTGGCAGGATTCTGAGCTGCTCCCTCTCCAGGTGTTCCTGGTGCTGACCCTGCAGCTGTTGGTGACGCTGTCCACGGTGTCCGTGTTCACTTTTGTTGGAGAGGTGAAAGGCTTTGTCCGGGACAACGTCTGGACCTACTATGTCTCCTACGCCATCTTCTTTATCTCACTCATTGTCCTCAGCTGTTGTGGGGACTTCCGGCGAAAGCACCCCTGGAATCTTGTTGCACTGGTAACCCCCAAACCTGAGCCCCTCACCCCCAGGGACTCAGCTTTCCAGTCCCACGCTCCACTCTGTGGGGCCCGGTCACCCTGGTTCCTTTTCTGCCCATGAAGCAGGAGGGGGCAGGGGACAGGGGCAGGCCTGAGTAACAGCTCTGCACACCAAGGCCAGTGTGGCCCTCTGTGTCCCCACAGTCGATCTTGACCGTCAGCCTGTCCTACATGGTGGGCATGATTGCCAGCTTCTACGACACTGAAGCTGTCATCATGGCCGTGGGCATCACCACAGCCGTCTGCTTTACTGTGGTCATCTTCTCCATGCAGGTGAGGGCTCCCCCAAGGCAGGGCTGCAGCCCTGGGGGCCCGGAGGCCTTCCGGGGCCTCCGCGCCACAGCCTGCTGTCGCCCTCTCGTCCCGCAGACGCGCTACGACTTCACCTCGTGCATGGGCGTGCTCCTGGTGAGCATGGTGGTGCTCTTCATCTTTGCCATCCTTTGCATCTTCATCCGGAGCCGCATCCTGGAGATCGTGTACGCCTCGCTGGGCGCTCTGCTGTTCACCTGTGTGAGTTGGGGGGCGCCCTGGGCAGCTGGGGGCTGGATGCTGGGCGGGCTTGTCCCTCAGCACTGCGGTGCTGTCACCCCAGTTCCTGGCAGTGGACACCCAGCTGCTGCTGGGAAACAAGCAGCTGTCCCTGAGCCCGGAGGAGTACGTGTTTGCCGCGCTGAACCTGTACACGGACATCATCAACATCTTCCTGTACATCCTCACCATCATCGGCCGCGCCAAGGAGTAGCCCGAGCCCCCAGCTCGCCATGCCCCACTCAGGTGGCAGGGCTGGCCTGGACCCTGCCCCTGGCATGGCAGTGCCATCCGTACTTCCCTTCTCTCTCGCCCCCTGGCACAGTCGGGCAGAGGAAGCCCCTTCATCCCTCCTGTATGTATACCACAGATACTTCCGTTTGGACCCGCTGTGGCCACAGCATGGTTCCTTGTAGCCCTCCTGCCCACACCAAGGGGCAGCGGGGCCACGTTTCCGTGCCACCTCCTGTCTACTCGTTGCATGAGCCCCGTCTGCCAGCCCACCCCCGGGTCTGGGGGCAACACCAGGCCCCAGGGGAGAGGGATTGAGCCAAGAGGTGAGGGTGCACGTCTTCCCCCACCCCGTCCCAGTTCCCAAGCCTGGCATAGTGTACCCCCTCCCTCCCCCTTCCCAACCCTGGAGTGCCACCCTCTGGGGAACATGCAGGGTTAGGGTCTCATCCGTGTTGAGTCCTGAGGGGAGAGAAGTCGGCCTGTTTCCGGGGAGGAGGAAGCCTTTCTCTCGTTCCGCTGTCATTAAAATTCCAATAAATGGGACCTTCTGCTCTCTGCCTTCTCCTGTCACTCTTCTCACTGCCGCTTTCTCCAGGAGGTGGGGAGGGGCTCAAGGCACCCCGGCTGCTGAGGGGCGCAGGACCAGGCATTACTGTTAGGGTTAATGACAGTAGCTGACCCTGTCCGTGCTTCATCCCCTTTCTTGCCATCTTGCCAGCTGTGTTAGCAGGTGTGTTGTGAGAGTCCCAGCTGAGGCACAGGAACCCCCAGCTCCCAGAGTTAGTTAAGCGTAGGTTCTAGGCTCCACCGTGGTAAGAGGCCTGCTGTGTCTACCACTCACTCCTTCTGGGAATGGCACAGCCTGAGGGCAGCCCCATCAGCCCCCATGCCAAGGGCCAGCTGCACAGGCTGCTGACCTGCCCCAGGACTGGCCTGTCCTGCTCCTCAGCCTTGACCCAGCTCTCCCAGGGGCCTCCCAGGTGCTGTCAAGTCCATCTGGCGGGCACCCTGATGTGCCACTGAGGCCCAGCTCAGACACAGGCCCTCTGCGCTCGCCATCTTCCCCAGAGAAACCTGCAGAAGGCCCCATCCAAGAGCTGGACAAGGATTCGGATCGGGCAGGCAGGCCCTTGGCTACTCTCTGATGTCACGGGGGCCCCGTATTTCCATGAGACCTCAGCCCTAGCCTGTTCCGCGTTTCCTCCCGCGGCTTTGCTGCTTGGGCTCGAGCCCTCACCCGCCCATCCCCCGGGACCTAGGGTATGCATCCAGCGGTCAGCCAGCTGTCGATATCCTCGCCCTCCCCATGGAGAGGTCGCTCTGCTGCCTGGGGCCCAGCTCTGTTGCAGCTCTGTCTGTGCATGCCCAGCTCCCTGGTGGCTCCAGGGCCGGAGGCAGCCTTGGCCTTGAACATTGCTCACTGTGGCCTTCTCCCCAGGACTCTCCCTCCAGCTTGGCATGAGACTCTCTCCCCAGGCCGCTCCTCCTCCCCACCAGCCTGTTGATCCACTCGTTGAACTGGCACCTCAGCGCACAGGAAGGGGCCCACACACCACAAGACAGCACCACCTGAGTCCACAGCTGTGGCCTGCCCAAAGCCAAGTCCATCCTCCCTGAAACCTGCTGCTCTGGCCGGAAGTGGGGCTGTCCCCCTCCTCTGGTCACCTTGCCTCACTCCCTACCCACCTCCTCTGCTTGTTTAGGCCCCTCATGCTTACCTGTCAGCTCGCCTCTACCAGCCCCCGCAAGGCCGCTGGGTGTGTGTTTCTGGAACATGGATCCCACTACCTGCCTGCTTGATACCCTCTAACAGGTGCCCCCAGGATGAAGTCCACATTCCTCTGCCTGACACACCGGCCCTGCCACCTGCCCACTGGCTGCTCCAGCTGCCCTCCCACTGTCCCCTTGCCCCTCATCCCCCAGCCCTGACTTTGCACAACCTGAGCCACCTTGCAGTGCTGCAGCTGGTCACAGCCCTTCTGCCAGTGCAGGCACTCACACTGCATTCCCAGCCACGAGGGCGCCTCCTGGAGTCCACCTCACCTGCTGCAGGGCTAACTTTAGCCACATCCTGAGCTCCAGGCAGGCTACACACTCCCCCTTCCCCTACCTCCTTCCCAGCCATTTCCTTGAGCAGGTGCAGTTCCTCATGCAGGTGCCCACCAGCGGCACTCTAAGCATGATGATTAGGAGAAGGAACTCGCCTGATGCTAGCTCACAGACCCATCAGGATTTTACACTGAAGAGGAGAATAAAGAACATCAGCATGGCTAAAGAGAACATCTGCCAAGGTGGAAGAAAGAGCTTGGGAATAAGCACCAACGAAATGTGCAAGACTGGGGGAGACAATGGCAAGGCTCCCAGGGACTGCTAGGGTCTGGAGCTGTGAGGGAAGGCCAGGGAATCTAGAGCAAAGGCCCCTACTGCAAGAGACAAGGCCAGGGCTGAGCACAGTGCGGGCTTGGGCCTGTCCTGTAGGTGAAGGGCACCCAGTCAGGAGCCACACAGCGGGGTGTGTGTTGAGGAAAAACGAGTCCAGCACTAGAATGCGCAGGAGAAGGTGAGGGGTGAGAACAGGTGGCGTGAGCAACAGGGAGGCTGCTGGGATGTGCCAGAGAGGAGCTACAAGCCGTCTGGTGGCAGAGGCCTCGGAGCAGCTCACGGCTGCAGACGGACCAGGCTGAGCGCAGGGCAAGGAGCAGGGGCGCTTCCGCCCGAGAGAGGCCTGCTGTCTGCCGCATCCCACCCAGGGAGCCGGATGAGGAGTCTAAGCACTGCGTGATCTGGCTGGGCAGACGTGCTGATTCATGAAGCTGAATGGAACCAGAGCACTTGTGAGGTCAGCACGTTGATTTTTCAGATGAGAAAGGCAGTCCCTGACATCTGTGATCCGGCCTGGTCCTATCTGCTACGCCTCCATGTTGCTAGGAGCTGGCCTGGCACTCACAGATAGAGGCTCTGGTGTTGCTAGGAGCTGGCCTGGCACTCACAGATAGAGACCGCAGTGTTCTGGTTAAAATATAAATAGTTTCACAGAACATCAACATCAGACAAGGCCACTCTGTGACCGTGATGGATCATGACAAGAATAAGACCCCTCTGTAATGGTGCCTAAACACAGACAAAACCTGGCCACTGTCCAAGCCATAAAAACGACCAAGCAGCGCCCTCTGCTGGCCACCTGTGTGGTTGCTGCGTCTTTACCACTGACAGCCTTAGTCTGTCCTCCTTCCAAGCGAGAAGTATCAAGATTCCCAGTCACAGAATGATCCTTGCTTCCCGACAGCATCCAATCCACAGCAAAGCCCTGCTTCCTTAAACCCTCCCCAAAATTACCCCAAACAAGCCGAATCCCGTGAGAAGTCCTTCCAAGTGCCCCCTTCCCATAACTCCCCAGGGTGTGCGTTCTCTCCAGCCACAACGAGCGGTAATCCAACTTGTTCAACCACGGGTGTCTCTCTCTGGGCTTCACAGGAGAGCACTGACACAGGTAACCATACTGATGCCGAAGAAGGTGGATTTATTCTCCAGTCGAAAAACATTTATTTACATAAGTACTAATGAAACCCCCTACGGGTGTCTCTCTCTGGGCTTCACAGGAGAGCACTGACACAGGTAACCATACTGATGCCGAAGGTGGATTTATTCTCCAGTCGAAAAACATTTATTTACATAAGTACTAATGAAACCCCCTCTTGTTTTCAAGATTAAACAATGCAGGCATCTATGGGACAAAATGTCCAAGTCCCCACCACTTTCTCCACCCTGCAAAGCAACACTGTCATTGGCTCCCATTGAAAGCCGCTGCCTCTGGCTAACCAGGGCTACCACTCAGCATCTCTGGATAGGAAGCACCTTCAGAATAGGGACTGTGACCTGTGAGTTTTAACATGCAGCCCAGAACCTAGTCCGAGGCCTGGCACACAACAGGTGTCACATGTGGAATGAATGAATGACTTTACATGGTGTGAGTCTCACAAACACTAACTGCCCCAGGACCAGGGACAGAGCTCTGCAGACTTCTGCACTGTGGTTTGGCATCCACATCAAGGGGAGGCGTTTCAGGAGGATGGACAGGGGAAGCTAAAAGCCCAGGGGAAGGTACAGAGGCACATCTGGGGGAACCAGGTGAAAGGATGCGTGGGAGAGTCACAGGTGGCTGAATAGTGAGTCGAGACCAGGTGCAAACACCTGTAGCTGGAAAGCTCAAAAGTCTGAACTGTATTTTGCAGGCAATGATGAACCTGGAAGTGGTTTGAGTAGAGGTGGGAAGATCGGGGAATACCTGGACTTGGGGGCACAGGGGAGGGGCTCACAAGAAGCCTGGTCCCAGCCCTGCAGGCTCCCAAAGTGGCCCCTTCCTCATCGAGGACGAGATGCTACTTCCCAGACAGCAGGATGGCTTGCTCCATTCTGGCACCAAAACACTCTACAAATGTTTCTTAGAGGTCTACTTTGTCTCAGGTGTGTAGGACACATTGGAGATCTTCCAGAATGCCCCAAATGCAGGTACCCTTCCCCTCCAAGTTCTCAGCTCCCATCTCTCTGCTACTGAAGAGCACCTATTCTCCATGTGGCCCTGCGCCCTCTGGACCCACTTCAATCTGCCTCTCCTCCCCTGTCACTGCAGTCCCAAGCCCCGAGGCTCTGGTCTCTTGTGCAGCTCCTTCCTCCTCTTCGTCATCCCACTCTGGCCAGCTTTTCACTGTTACCCGGTGGTTTCCTGGTTCTGGGAGGACCCTAGTACCAGGCTCAAAACTGTCCTCTCTACCCCAGCTGCCATCGCAACCCCTGGGCATTTCAGGTTCTGTCTTGTGAGTGCCCTTCTCGCAAGTCGAGGCCATGTTCGTCTCTGCAGCAGCCCCAGTCCATCCTCGGCACCACAGACAGAGCGATCTTTCTGAAGAATAACCAGATAATGTGACTCCCCTGCCTAAACAAACTCCTTCAGAGAACTTCCACTCAAGATGGTGACCTGGGGCCGGCCCGGTGGCGCACTGGATAGTGCGCCGCTTGGGAAGCGCGGCGGCGCTCCCGTCCGAGGGTTCGGATCCC
>NW_007726822.1:333499-337447 GCF_000696425.1 Galeopterus variegatus
CGCCGAGGCTTGCGATCCCATTGCCGGTCCCCGGTCCAGTACGGGGGCAACACTGAGGGTTGCGATCCGTTGCCGGACACGGAAAAAGACAAAAGACAAAAAAAAAAAAAAAAGATGGGGACCTGAACTGACCTGGGTCCCGACTCCCACTCTTCACACATAAAATATTTGAAAACATTGAAACACACATAGCTGAGCAGGAATGCAAGAAACAGGCGTAGAGAGTTGCTGCTGTGTGGTTTATAGCAGTTGTGCTGAGGGGACAAGAACTCGCATCCTAGACCCACCAGGGGAAGAAGCCCTGGTGAGACCCCAGGCTCTCAGCTAGAAACCTGGAGGGCTCCACCCGGGGGCAGGTGTGAGCCAGACAGAACCTTAACAAAACCACAGCCCAGACTCCACTCAGTCTGCCCCCGAGGGCTGGAGGTGATCAGCCCACTCTGTCTGCCCGGCAGAGGACACAGTGAATTCTTTCTGGAAGAAGATAACATCCTCTAGAGCCCCTGCCAATTTTTATATATGTTATCTGCCATTCAACTCAAAATTACTAGTCATTTCAAAGAACAGGACCGTATGACTGAAAACCAAGAGGAAAAATAAGATGACAGAAAAACAGACCTAGAGGTGACTGAAAAATTGGAGATAGCAAATAAGGACTTTAAAATAAGTATGATTAATATGGTTTTTAAAAGATAGAAATGAAGAATTTTCTCAGAGAATTAGATTCTATAAAAGGAATCAAATTGAGCTTCTTTAATAGAAAAACATAATTAACTGAAACTAAAAAGTTAAGATGGGTTTAAGAGCAGATTAGACAAATCAGAAGAGAGTATTAGTGAAGTAGAAGACAGGTCAATAGAAAATATCCAAACTTACAAAGAAAAAAATATACAACGTGGAGGTTAAGGCTGCAAATACCCATAATCAGAGTCCAGGAGACGAGAGAGAGAGAATAGGGAGTAAGCAGTGTCTGGAGAGACAATGCTTGAAGATTTCCCAGAACTGATAAGATGCCAACCTATAATCTACCAAAACTGACTCAAACAGAAGTTTATGCTGGCCTCATTAGATCCCCCACCTAATTTTATGAGCTCTGCATGATGGGTTGAATTGTGTCCCCTCAAAATTCATATGTTGAAGTCCTAATCCCCAGTACCTCAGCATGTGACCTTATCTGGAAATAGGGTCATTGCAGACATAATTAGTTAAGATGAGGTCAGGTCATACTGGAGCAGGGTGCGTTCCTCATTCAATAGGACAGATGTCCTTATAAAATGGGGAAATGTGGACACAAACATGCACTCAAGGACAACACCATGGAGACTGGAGTTATGTAGCCAGCATCCAAGGAACTTCCAGAAGCTGGGCGAGAGACCCGGAAAAGATCCCTCCCGAGCACTTTCTGAGGGAGCATGGCCCTGCTGACACCTTTATCTCAAACTTCCAGCCTCCAGAACCATGAAGAATAAATTTCTGTTGTTTAAGCCATTCTGTTTACGGTACTTTGTTACAGCACACCTAGAAAACTAACACATCCAGCAGAACACTGATAGCAAATTCTGACGAGCTTATTACAAGAAAGTTCACAGACCAATATCTCTCATGAACATACATGCAAAAATTCCAAACAAAATATCAGCAAATCAAATCCATTGATATATGAATGGATAGTAGATCATGACCAAGTGAGGTTTATTTCAGGAATACAAGGGTGATTTTAACATTCAATGCTCAATTTATACTCATATTAACAGGAAAAAGGGGGGATCATATAATCATCTTAATAGATGCAGAAAAAGCATTTGGTAAAGTCCACTACTCATTCATGATAAAAACTCTTAGGAAATTAGAAATAGATAAGAACTTCCTTAATCTGATAAGGAATATCTACAAAACTATAGCAATCGCCATACGTAACAGTGAATTATTGAAAGTTTTCTCCCTGAAACTGGAAAAGAGATAGGGGTATCTCCTATCACCTCTTTTACTCAACACTGTATTGAAGACCTTACCAGTTCAACAGAGCAGGAAAAATAAAATGGTATAAATAGTAGAATAGAAGCAATAAAGTTATCATTACTTGCAAACATAATGATCATGAAATAGAAAGTCCACACTAATCTGCAGGCACACCGTTTGAATTAGTACCTAACTTTACAAAGATCTCAATAGGAGAAGCCCCCAGGGTCCTGAAGCAGTAGGCGTGCTCACCACTGACCACAGCCAGGGCCGAGCTGGAGCCAGAGCGCAGAAGGCCCCAGGGTCCTGAGGCAGGCAGCAGAGGGCTGAGGCTCCAGCCATCACGTGGCTCAGCCAGGCCAGGGATGCAGCCAGCCGTGGACCAGCCCCACCCCACCAACATTGTAGAATGTACTTACTATAAAAAAAAAAAATAGTAAAAAAGAGGAAAACACAAAATAAATAAATAAATAAATAATTTTTAAAAAAAGATCTCAATATAAGGTCAACATACAAAAATCAATTATGTACTAGCAAAAAAATGAAAATATAAAACTTTACTGTTTGCAATACCATCAAAACATGTAAAATACCTAGAAATAAATCTAATGAAAGATGTATAAAATTATTGCATTAAAACACGAAGTTATTACTGAGAGAAATTAAAATAGTCTTAAATAGAGGGATATGTCATATTCATGTAAAGATACTTTTTGTCAATTGATCTATAGATTCAGTACAATTCCAATCAAAATCCCAGCAGGATATTTTGTGGAAATTGATAAGCCCATTCTAAAATTTATACAGAAACAGAAAAGGCCAACAATGACCAAAGAAATCCCGAAGAAAAAGTTGAAGGACTTACACCAGTAGATACCAAGACATATTATAAAGCTACAGTAATTAAGCCCGCATGGTACTCGTGCAAGACGGACAGACTCATGGAACAGAATCTAATCCAAAAACCAAGCCATGCAAATGCAGTCGCCTGGTTCGGGACAACGGTGACACTGTGGTGCAGTGGGAGGAAAACGGTCTTTTCAGAAGATGGTGCTAGGCCCAGGGACACACAGGAAGAGTAAATCTTCACCCGTCCTCCTGCATTCACACAGGTAGACCACAGGGGTTTATAGACGTAATGTAAAAATAAACCATTAAAACTTTAGAAGAAAGCAGAGTCTCTTCACGACCTTGGGCGAAGCGGAGTTGTTCACAGGATGCAAAAGTATTAACCATAAAATAAAAAATTTGAGAAACTGAATGACACTGACATCAAGAACTCCTCTTCCTTCGACGATCCTGATAAGAGGGTAAAGGGCAAGCCACAGAGCCAGGGGGACATGTGCAACACACAACCAGAATAAAAAGTTAGAAAAAAACGCTGTCCCCATAGAAACATGGACAGGAGTCTTGAACAGTTACTTCATAAAAATGGCCAGATAACACGTGCGCATGTGCTTCACTTAGGGCAACGCAGCGGCAAGGAGATACCACTCCTCACCTGCAAACATGGCCATAAAAACTTTTGGGCGACAATACCAAGTGCTGGCAAGGGCCCCAGAACTCCTTACACTGCTGGTGATGTGCAGAGTGACTAGGGAACACTCTTTGGCAATGTCTACTAAAGCTGAATATACATGAGTGTAAAACTCACACCCAGTTTCTCCCACTATACTCTCACAACACGCTTCTGACACCAGACGTGTGGAGATTTCTCCCCACCAGCAAGCAAACAACCAGTTCTGCAGCAGACACCAGCTGGATGTCCTCCAATTCAATTCCGACGCTACCTACCTGGAGATAGCTTCAGATCCCACAAGTGCGGGATCAGTCCCAACACTGCTCCCCACTTCCAGTGACAATCACAAGCCCCAGGTGCTGCTTCTCCTTCTTCTTCTTTTTTTTAAAGATGACCGGGGGCCAGCCCAGTGGCGCACTCAGTAGAGTGCGGCGCTTGGGAGTGTGGCGGCGCTCCCGCCAAGGGTTCAG
>NW_007726822.1:338206-351995 GCF_000696425.1 Galeopterus variegatus
CCGGTCATGAAAAAAGACAAAAAGGAAAAAAAAAAAAAAAAGATGACCAGTAAGGGGATCTTAACCCTTGCCTTGGTGTTATCAGCACCACACTCTCCCAAGTGAGCTAACCGGCCATCCCTATATGGGATCCGAACCACGGCCTTGGTGTTATCAGCACCGCACTCTCCTGAGTGAGCCACGGGCCGGCCCCCCAGGTGCTTCGGACTGACCAGCTACAAATCAAGGTTCCTATAACCCCCTCCTTGGTTTGATTAACTTGCTAGAGTGGCTCACGGAACTCAGAGAAAAAATACTTACATTTACCAGTTTATTACAAAGGACACAGATGAAGAGATGCGCACATCAATGTATGCAGGGAGGGACACTGAGCTTCTACACCCTCCTCACACATGCCACCCTCCAGGAACCTCCACGTGTTCAGCTATCCGGAAGCTCCCTGAACTCTGTGCTACTGGGTTTGTATGGAAGCTTCATTATGTAGGTGTGACCGAAGCACAGACAACCGTGTAGAAACGTGATTGGACAAAAAGGGTCTGACCAAATACTAAGGGGGAACCCAGCACAGCCTGTCTGTTCAGATTCTTGTTGTTCTTTGTGCAGCATTCCTTCCTCTGGGTATGGGGAGGGACCCTCTGGAATAGGGGGTCCTATGACCTACGATCAGACAAGGTAGGTCAGAGAATTTCTTTATGGCCAGCTCTAAGGCAGAGAGGCAGGGGAAGATTAGATTCTTCTTTGGGGAGCAGATAACCATGGATGAAAACCAGCATGTACAAGGATACCTCAAAAAGTTTGTGGAAAATGGAAGTAAAAGATAATACAAATCTTTCCATGAACTTTTTGAAGTACCCTCATATATGTATCATAATATCACAATACACATACCTTACGACTCAGCAATCCCACTTCTGGGCATGTACCCTCCAAAAAACGCAAGTGTGTTAACAAAAATTCTGTGTAAAAATATTCATAGTTGCATTATTTGTAATAGGCAAAAACTGGGAACTACCCCCAAACCTCTCAGCAGTGGAATGTAGAATGATTCGCCACATAGTTGCGCAATGGAATACTCTAAAGCAACAATATGCAAAGTCTATAGACCTATATTTGTGCTTTGCACACTTTTCTATACATGTGTTACAAGCCGGTAAAAACTTTGCAAAAATAAAAAAAATAAAAACCTCATTATGGCAGTGGGGGGAATCCCAGAAAGAAAAGGCAAATTACATACATTGAAAGGTCAATTAGACTGACAGACTTGTCAACAACAATAAATGCTGGAAGACAATGAAATAATATATTCAAATTACAGGGGGGTTGTGGTAGGGGGCAGAGAATAATTTTCAATCCAGAATTCTTTTTTTTTTTTTTTTTTAAAGGGCATCTTAACCCTTGGCTTGGTGTCATCAGCACCACGCTCATCCAGTGAGCAAACCGGCCATTCCTATATAAGATCCAAACCCGTGGCCTTGGTGTTATCAGCACCGCACTCTCCTGAGTGAGCCACGGGCCGGCCCTTCAATTCAGAATTCTATACCTAGCAAACCACCATTTGAGGAGAACAAACTAAAAGTATTTTAGGATAAACAAAAAGTAAAAGAATCTACCAGCCATAGATTTAAGATTTAAAAAAAAAAGACTATGAGAGTTTATCATTCAAAGAGTCTTAATTTTGGGCCGGCCCGGTGGCGCACTGCGATAGTGCGCCGCTTGGGAAGTGCGGCGGCGCTCCCGCCGAGGGTTCGGATCCCACATGCAGACCGGTTCCCGCTCACTGGCTGAGCGAGGCGTGGGAGCAACACCGAGGGTTGCGATCCCGTGGCCGGTCCCGGTCCAGTACGGGGGCGACACTGAGGGTTGCGATCCGTTGCCAGACACGGAAAAAGACAAAAACAAAACAAAACAAAACAAACAAAAAAAAAAAGAGTCTTAATTTTAAAAATTTAAATTCAATTTAAAATACATAAAGGATATATTTCAGTAGAAGAAAAATGAACCAGAAGGAATGCCTTGTTGTGAGCTACAATACAGAGCAAATACATTTGTAGAATGCTTTGGTAAATCTGGTTTAGTATTAACCATGAACAATAATAATAATTAATCCAGAAAATACTTGTGCACAGTATGTAAATAACACTCTAGACAATAATAACATGTAGAATTTCCGGTCAAGATGGTGGAATAGACAGTTCCCAGCATCACTCTCTCCCACAAATCAACCAATTTACAACTATAAAAAAGCAACGACAGCCAAGCTGGGGCCACTGGAGCTCTGGGGAAGAGCAGGAGAGACCTACAGAGTGCATAAAGGTGTGAGAAGCCACGATGAGAGAAAGAAATAACTGCTCAGACCATTTCGAATCCTGGCCACTTCCAGGCTGGAGCTGCTGAGCACACAGAGCAGGAGCTGGCAAAAGCCACAGCTGTGCCCTCCAGATGAAGTTGCTTGGAGGCAGCAGGGGAGAAGAGGGCCTTGGTGGCCACCAAGACCACTAACAGGGTTCCTGTAGACCCACATAGGAGCAAGGTGCCACAGACCTGAAGAAAAGGAGCCACTCGGAGGACAGTGAGTCATCACAAGGGACCAGAGCACAGCCCGTCCCATGGGAAGTGTTTGGAAAACAGCCAGTGGGGGAGACAGGCCCACCAGGAGAACACTGTGGCACAGCAAGAACAGCTGATCTGCCCCCCAGTCAGCACAGGACCACTCAGAGACTGGTCGGGAATATAGAATTGCAGGGTGTGCAGTTTGATGTAAAGACTCAGGCCCAGACCAGAGTTTCTACACAACCCAGGTGCACCAGAACTCTTGAGACCTGGAAGTACCTATAAAGTCAACCATTAAAACCTGAGCTGCACAAAAAGCCTGCCCCAGGGAATCAGCAGCAAAGCAGGAATTTAGCTCAACCACACAGCTCAAGTGCTGGTCCCCACAGGAAGTTCCCCCATTTTAGAAGTAAGCAAAGGATGACAAACCAATTAGTTCCAGTGCAGAGTTTAAGTTGTAGGAACAGTGAATAATCCAACACAGAACTGAAAGAAAAAACAAAGTACCTGCAACCAGAGAGAAAGTTTGATATTAACTAGTAAAGGTCTCAGGTCACCAAAGAACACCTATAAAACATAGAAGGACTGAAAGTCCCCTCGGCTACCAAACCAGAAAGGGGGGAGGCCCAGAGGCCTCAGCCATGCCCCCCGACACTCGCAACCAGTCCCAAGGGTGTGGGCTGAGGGTCTCGGCCACACACCCCCACCACATACAATCACCCCAGCGATGACCACTGAGCCACTGCAGGAAGTGCCCCAGGCTCTCCCAAGCCGGGACAGTGGGGGGGCCAAGCGCCTCAGCCACACCCCACTGACACGCACATCCCAGCCCAGAGACAACCACCAAGCCACAGCAAGAAGGTCTCTGGGTTCCCGAGCTGGGATGGTGGGAGGCAAGGGCTTCAGCCACACCCCCCTGACATCTGTACCCAGCCCAGCAATGACCAAGCCACCGCTGGAAGCCCTCTGGTCTCCCCTGTGGGAATGAGGGGGGTCCACAGACCTCAATCCTGCCCCTCCTCCTTCCTCCTTCTTCCATCCCATTTCCTCCCCCCTTTCCCCCCTCCCCCTCCCTCCCAACTGCTCTGCAACAACATCATGGAATATAAAAAATAATATTAATAAAATAAAAAATAAATGAAAGAAATATGCTTCATGTAGGAAAAATTACTAACAGTTTAACAGTTTAGTAAAAGGTGGAAACAACCCAAATGTTTATCAACTGATGAATGGATAAATAAAATATGGTATATCCATACAATGACATATTATTCAACCATAAAAAGGAACGAAGGACTGATACATATTATAACATGGATGAACCTCAAAAAACACTATGCTTACTGAAAGAACTCAGTCACAAAAGACCATGTAGGATATCACTCCATTTATATGAAACGTTCATTAGATACAAAGCTGTAGAGACAGAAAGTAGATTAGTGATTACCTAGGGCCGAGACGGAGAAGAACGGGAATGACTTCCGACAGGTATGAGATTTCTCTTTGGAGTGATGCAGAATCAGATGGTGATTGTTGCAAAACTCTGTAAATACACATAAAAACCATTGAATTGTACACTTAAACAGGTAAATTTCATGCTATCTCAATAAAGCTGTTAAAATCTTTTAGAAAAAAAATTCTTTTAATTTTAAAAATTAAAAAAATAATAACATGTAAGTAGAGAAGATGACCTTTGAATGGAGGTTAACACATTTTAAGTTTCTTGTCTTGTTTGGAAAAAGAATTGAGATACATTATTATTTATTTTTTTAATAGTACATATTTGTTTCTGTAGTTAGCAATAGATTCACATCGTTCAAGTTCTAAAAGTGTAGAAAGATTTACTGTGAAAAGATTCTGTCCCACCCTTGTCTCCCTGCCACCCAGTTCTCTCCAGAATTAACCAGTATTATCAGTTTCTCATGTATCCTTACAGGGATTTAATTAACTTTAGACTGAGTTAGGAAAGTATAAAGTGTATTGTGTATGTTTAAAAGGCTAGAGAGTCAATGCAATCCCATCAATGTCCCAATGAAATTTTTTGCAGAAATAGAAAAACTCATCCTAAAATTCAATGGAATCTCAAGAGACCCAAAATTGCCAAAACAATCTTGAAAAAGAACAAAGTTATAGGACTCACACTTCCTGATTTCAAAACTTTCTACAAAGCTACAGTAATCAAAACAGTGTGATACTGGCATAAAGACAGGCATATAGACCAATGAAATTGAATAGAGAGCCCAGAAATAAACACTCCCATCCATAGTCAAATGATTTTTGAGAAGGGTGTCAACAGCATTCAATGGGAAAAAGACAGTCTTTTCAACAAACGGTGCTGGGGAAACTGTACATCCACATGCAAATGAATGAAGACCCTTACCTAACACCACATGCAAAAATTAACTCAAATGGATTAACCTAATTAATTACATTTAACCCAAATGTAAGACCTAAAACTATAAAACTCTTAGAAGAAAACATAGGGCAAAATCTTCACAACATTAAATTTGGGAAAAACTTCTTGAATGACACTGAAGGCACAGGAAACGAAAGAAAAAACGCACAAATTGGGCCTCATGGAAATTGCAAAAATTTGCGCATCAGAAGACAATTTAGGCAGAGCAAAAAGGCAACCTGCAGGATGAGAAAAAATATTCGCAGTCATATATCGGATAAGGAATTAACATCCCGAATATACAGAGAACACCTAAAACTCAACAACAAGAAAACAAAAGCCCAAATACAATTATGGGCAAGAACTTGACTAGACAGCGCTCTGAAGAAGATATGGCCAATAAGCACGTGAAAAGATGCTCAACAGCACTATTAGGGAAATGAAAATCAAAACTACAAGGAGATACCACCTCACACCCATTAGGATAGCTACTATATATATAAAAAAAGAAACAAAATAACAAGTGTTAGGATATAGAGATATTGGAACCCTCATGCACTGTTGGGAGGAACATAAAATGGTACAGTGCTGTGGAAAATGGTATGGTGGTTCCTCAAAAAATTAAAAATAGAATTACCATATGATCCAGCACTTCTACTTCTGGGTATATACTCCCCAAAGTTGAAAGCAGGGTCTTGAAGAAATGTTTGTATACCCATGTTCTCAGCAGCATTACTCACAATAGTTAAAATGTGGAAGCAACTCAAGTGTCCATCAATGGACGAATGGATAAGCAAAATGTGCCATATTCATACAATGAAATATTATTCAGCATTAGAAAGGAAGAACATTTTGACACATGCTACAACATAAATGAACCTTGAGGACATTATACTAAGTGAAATAAGCCAGTCACAAAAAGACAAATACTGTATAATTCCACTTCTATGAGCTTATAGTCAAAAAGCACAGTGACAGAAAGTAGAATGGTGGTTGCCAGGGGATGAGGTGGAAGGGGAAGGGGAAATTATTGTTTAATGGGTACAGAGTTTCAGTTTTGTAAGGTGAAAAGAGTTCTGGGTGCTCCCGCCCGAGGGTTCGGATCCCACATGCGGACCGGTTCCCGCTCACTGGCTGAGCGAGGCACAGGAGCAACACCGAGGGTTGCGATCCCGTTGCCGGTCCCCGGTCCGGTATGGGGGCAACACTGAGGGTTGCGATCCGTTGCTGGACACGGAAAAAGACAAAAAAAAGACAAAAAAAAAAAGAGTTCTGGAGATGGATGGTGGTGACGTTTGCACAGCATTATGAATATATTTAACATCATTGAACTGTACACTTAAAAATGGGTAAGATGAGGGTGCTGGCTGGTTAGCTCACTTGGGAGAGTGTGGTGCTGGTAACAGCAAGGTCAAGGGTTCAGATCCTCTTACCGGCCAGTTGCAAAAAAAATGGGTAAGATGGTAAATTTTATGTTAAGTGCATTTTACCACAGTAAAAATAAGGTGGCGGGGGCAGGGGGAAAGCCAGGGAAACCACAAAAGAAATAAAAATAAGATGTGTAACTTCCAAACAGGTACAGGAAAAAGGAAGGGAGAGAAAAGCAAACTGATAAAGGAAAGAAAGAAGAATAAAATAAACAAATAAAGAACAACAAAACATAGTTAATTGAAAATAAAAAAGAATAGAGCAGACATAAATCTAGGTATATAAATATATATGAATTAGATTCAGCTATTAAAAGAAAAAATTGGATTTAGATTTTTTAAATCCAGTTTTAAGCATTTATAAGACACATATCTAAAGCTTGCTAATACAGAAAAATTGAAAAACAAAGGGATGAAAAAACTAGGACCTTAATAAATGGAGAGATAGACCATATGCATATATAAGAAAATTAACATCTTAAAAATATGCCAATTCTCAGTGTTAATTTTTGTTAGAAGTAATAATGTCATTGTTGTTATGTTACATGACAAAGTCCTTACCCATTAGAGATATGCAATTAAATACTTATGAAAAGGTACAAAAGTGTCTGAGATTTACTATAAAATACTCCAGAAAAAAAAAAGGCAGTGGGGAGAGGGAGATAGAAGCAAGACTGACAAAATGCTGATAATTGTATAAGCTGGGTGATGTCTACATGGGGGTTCATTATACTATTTTCTTTACTTTTCTGTAGGTTTGAAATTTTCCATAATAAAAAACTTTAAAAAGAGGCATCTCAATTTTAAAAGTCAATTTTCTACCAATTGATTCTATATTCAATGCAATTCCAATAAAAGTCACAATAGGAGTTCCAGTCAAGATGGCAGAATACACAGTCCCCAGCATCATTGTCTCCCATAAATCAACCAATTTACAACTATAAAAACGTAACATCAGCCAAGATGGGGCCACTGGAGCTCAGGGGAAGAGGAGGAGAGACCTACGGAGTTCATGAAGGTGAGAGAAACCACAATGAGAGAAAGAAAAAACTGCTCTGAGCATTTTGGGCCATGGCCTCTTTAAGGCTGGAGCTGCTGAGCACTGGGAGCAGAAGCCAGCAGAAGCTGCAGCTGTGCCCTTTGGATAGAGTTGCTTGGAGGCAGCAGAGAAGAAGAGGGCCTTGGTGGCCCCCAGGACAGCAAGACCGCTAATAGGGTTCCCGTGGACCCATGCAGGAGCAAGGAGAAAGAACAGCTGTAAAAGGGGAGCCATTCAGAGGCCAGTAAATCATCACAAGGGACTGGCACAGGGCCAGTCCTATGGGAAGTGTTTGGGGTATGGGCAGTGGGGGAGACAGGCCCACCTGGAAAACACTGGGACACAGCAAGGACAGCCGATCAACCCCCCACCAATCAGCACAGGACCACTCAGAGGAGACTGGTTGGGAATGCAGAATTGCATGGGGTGCAGTTTGATGAAAAAACTCAGGCCCATGGCCCCATGGCGCACTCGGGGGGGGTGTGGCGCTTGGGAGTGCAGCGGCGCTCCCGCTGCGGGTTCGGATCCTATATAGGGATGGCCGGTGTGCTCACTGGCTGAGCGCGGTACGGGCGACACCAAGCCAAGGGTTGCATCCCCTTACCGGTCAGAAAAAAAAAAAAAAAAAACTCAGGCCCAGATCAGAGTTTCTATACAACCCAGGTGTACAAGATCTCTGGAGAGCCAGAAATACCTATAAGGTCAACCATTAAACCCTGAGCTTCACAAATGGAGAAGGGGACTGGACCTCCCTCCCACAACCAGACACACCACACCAGCACCTCAGGGCCTGCCCGGAGAACCAAGGTAGGGAGAAGGGGACCAGACCACTCCGCCCACAACCAGGCACACCACCAGTGCCTCAGGGCCCATCCAGGGACCCAAGGGATGGAGCCAGGGAGCAGACCCTCCTCCCAGAACTAGGCACACTGTGCCTGCATCTTGGGGCTCACCTGGGGACCCGTGGCATGCAGCCAGGGACCAGACCACCCTCCCACAACCTGACACTCTGTGCCAGTGCCTCAGGGCCCACCCAGGGACCTGAGGCATAGATCCGGGGACCAGATACTCCCCACAACCAGACACACCACCAGCACCAAGGAGCATGCCAAAAATGTCACCTTCATGTGGGTGGCCCACCACAATAAGCATGGCTGCCGCAAAAGCAGCTAGGTGCCACAACCACCACGCAGATGGTCCACCAGCCACTGGAGTGCATTGATACAAGGAAAGTCACCAGCAGAGACAAAGAAAAGAAGAGGACATCTCTCTCCACAAAGCCCATTTCAGAGTGACAGAAGAAGCATCTGTTCTATGATAATGTTGGGGGACCTGATCACACCTCTCATCATTGGACAGATCATCCAGGTAACAAATCGACAGAGTAACCATTATTCTTTCAGAAGGAGAGAAGAAATCTAGGGTAATTAGAGGGGGGAGGGGGAGGTAGAGGGTGATGGGGAAAGATTGGACAAGGGGCATAAATAATAATTATGATTTGTAACTATATATGCTAGTAATATTGATTTAATCAACATATCTCAATGTTGGACCCAAAAAATATGTATAATCAATTTTGATTAATAAAATTTTTTTAAAATCACAATAGGATTTTCCACAGAATTCAATAAACTGATTCTAAAATTGACACATAAGAGTAAAAGAACAGGAATACTCAAACTCTCAGAACACTTCTGAAGATTAAGGATGGAGGCTAGCCCTAGCAGATATCAGGACACATCACAAAGGAACGGCAATTAAAACAGTGTGGTATTAGTGCAAGGAAAACACACAAACAAAATGAAGTATGACAAGAAGAAGACAGGACCACACCTACATAGAACTTTGACCTAGACAAAGGTGGCATGGCTGGCCCATCAGTAGGGAAGGTTTAGACTATTCATAAAACAGACCTGGAAAGTATGACTATCTATTTGGATTTTTTTTTCCTTTTTGTCTTTTTTACTGACCGGCAACGGGATCGCAACCCTCAGTGTTGCGCCCGCACCGCGCTCAGCCAGTGAGCGGGAACCGGTCTCCACATGGGATCCGAACCCTCGGACGGGAGCGCCGCCGCACTCCCAAGCGGCGCACTCTCCAGTGTGCCACCGGGCCGGCCCTCTATTTGGATTTTTTAAAAATAAAACTAGATTCCACCTTCACACATAAAAACCCACTGTGGTTGGGTCAAGAACATAAATGTCAAAAGGAAAACTTTACAACTTTTGTGTCTTAAAGACTCAAAAAGCACTAATTACAGAAACAAGGTTGATAAATCTGACATTATTCACATTAAGAACTTTAGTTCATCAAAAGAGACCTTAAATAAAATTGAAAAAAGCAAGTTACAAACCAGGAGAGATATTCATGACTCGGGTAACTGACAATGGATTTACACCAAGAATACATAAAAAATTCCTACAAATCAATTCAGAACAATCAACATTTAAAAATTAATGTAGAGACTGCCACTTCCAGCAACAATGGACTAACAGTGAACCAGGTTTATACCCCCTCTCCCCACTGCAAACAAGTAAAAAAACTTCATAAAACAATGGTTTTCAGAAACTGTACAACAGACAGCACAGACTATGATCCCCAAAGAAGGGAGCACTGTGATTACCCTGGCTTTGTGCCTAGAGACACATTCCAGGTCACAGGATGGCAAAGCACTGACATCTCCCTGAGTTAAGGAGATAAAAATCAAAGGTCAGGGAAGCCGTAGAAGCTGGACAGAGTCCTAGAAAGGAGGGAACTATATATAAAAAAGAGCTACATGAGGTGATTATACATTAACTACGCTGACCTGACTATTATACAACCTATGTATGTATCAAAACCTCAGATTGAACCCCATAAGTATGTACAATCACAATGTTAAAATAAATAATAAGTTAAAATAAATTTTTTCTAGAAAGCTACAGAAATCTGCAGAGATCTTTGCTGATTACTAAGCCACACATGTATAGGAGAAATGCCTCAAGGCTGGGCAGGAGTGAATGCGGAGCTGTGGACTGAGTAGTTCCCAGAGCTCGTGCAGGCTGGAGAGGCACTGATGTTCCACCCAGTCGTGACCTGATGGTCATACCTTAGAGGTGGGGCTGAAGTATCCCGAGAATAAAGACTACTCGAGCTGCCCCTATGAAACTTAAAGACAAGACTCAAAAGGGTCATATTCAAATATAAGTAATTCAGATGCCTGTCAGAACGAAGCTAAACACTCTTTAAAGAAAGTTAACGAAGTACAGACACTCAACAATGTAAAACTCACAATGTCCAGTTTACAACAAAAAATTACCAGACAAGCCAAGAAGTAGGAAAATGTGTGCTATAATGAGAAGTATCAAACCAACCAACAAACATCAGTCAATAGAAACAGACCGACCCAGAAATGACAAAGATGTTGACAAGGACAAGGACACTAAACTAGGTCTAAGAATGTAATAGGAAGCATGGCCAAAATAAGGAGAGAAAGAAAGACATAAAAATAGCCAAGTGGAGCTCCTCAGGATGAAAAATACAATACCTGAAATGAAATCACTGGATGAGATTAACAGCAGATTAGACATTGCAGAAGAAAAGATCAGTGAACTTGAAGGAACTGTCTAAAATGGAGCACCCAAAAATAAAAGCCTGGAAAAAAAATGAACAGAGCAGCAGTGAGATAAAATCAAGTATAATTAGAGTCTCACAAGGAAAGAGCAGGCAGAACAGAAAAAATTACTTGAAGAAATAAAAATCAGAAATTCCCCATCATGATCAAAACAGTAATTTCACAGATCCAAGGAACTCAGTGAACCCCAAACATGATAAGCACAAAGAAAACCACATCAAGGCATATCACGACCAAACTTCTGAAAATCAGTGGTAAACAGAAAATCTTACAATCAGCCATACTATACATACATACAATTTGTGTCAATTAAAATCAGCTGGGGAGGCAATATTACATACAGAGGAATGACATAAAATTTGCCACAGATTGTTTGTCAGAAAACACAAGCCAGAAAACAACGAAATTACACCTTTAAATTGGTGGAGAAAAAAACCGTAAATGTAAAATCCTATATCCAGAAACATATCTTTCAAGAATAAGGGGGAAATAAAGATTTTTCAGAAAAACAAAAGCTGAGCGAGTTTGTCACCAGCAGTCCTGCAGTACAAGGAATGTTAGCAATTGTCATGAAACACCCCAGACAGAAACCTAGACATATACAAAAGGATGCGAAGCACACCAGACGTGGTAAATAGTAGGTGAGGATAAAAGACATTTTTCTCATTAAAATTTTTTTCAAGGGCCGGCCCGGTGGCGCACTGCTACAGTGCGCCGCTTGGGAGTACGGCTACGCTCCCGCTGAGGGTTCGGATCCCACATACGGACCGGCCGCTCACTGGCTGAGCGAGGTGCGGACGCAACACCGAGGGCTGCGATCCCGTTGCCGGTCCCGGTCCGGTACGGGCGCGACACTGAGGGTTGCGATCCATTGCCGGTCACAGAAAAAAACAAAAAGGAAAAAAAAATTTTTTTTTCAAAACATAATTGACTGTTTAAAGCAAAAATGTTAACAATGCATTATTGGTTTTATTAAAATGTACAAATAAAATATACAACAATAATAGCACATAGCTCAGTTGGTTAGAGCACAGCTTTGTAACACCACGGTTAAGGGTTCAGTTCCCTGTACTGACCAGCCACTAAAAAAATAAAATAAAATAAACAAATAGAATGGAACAATCATAGCACAAAAGAAAGAAGGATGGAAATGGAAGTGTACTGTTGAAAACACTCTTACGTTATACGTGAGGTCACGTAATATTATTTGAAGGCAGATTGTGATCAGTTAAATACACATATTACAAACCCATGTCCAGAGCATAAATAAATAAGTAGGCATCGCTAATAAAACAAGAGAGGAAATAAAATTGAATAATAAAGAAATTATAAAATAATCCAAAACCAATTCAAAAGAAGGAAAAGAGCAGAAAGGGAACACAGATCAGAAGGGGTCACAGAAAACAAATGGCAACATGGCAGATTTAAATCCAAACATAACAATAACTGCGTTAGAGATAAATGATCCAAGTAATAACAGATAATCAACTAAATATATGTTATCTTCAAAAATGCCACCTCAAATATGAACAAAGATGGGCTGAAAAAAAAAAGGGTGGAAAAATATCTTTCATACAAACATTAATCATAAGGCTTTAGAACAACGAAAATTGCCAGGGATAAAGAGGAACATTTCATAATGATAAAGGGTCAATTCATCAAGAAGACATAAATATCCTAAATGCATATGCACCTAATAACACCTTCAAAATACGTGAAACTGAGAGAGCTGAAAGAAAAAATAGAAAAAAATCCACAATTATCGTTTCAAATATCTATACTGTCTTCTCAGTAAGAAACAAAGAAGCAGAAAATCATAAGTATATCAAAGACATAGATCACACTATCAACCAACTTGACCTAACTGACATTTATAAAACTTCACTCAACAATAGCCAAAAGTACATTCTTCTCAAGTGCACATGTGATATTCACCAAGGTAGACCACATTCTGGTCACACAGAGAATGTTCTCGGATGACAAAAGAATTGAACTAGAAATAATTAACAGAAAGATATCTGGGAAAACTCAAAGATTTGGAAATTAAACAACACGCTTCTAGAGAAAACATGGGTCAAAAAAAATCACAAGGGAAATTATAAAACATTTGAACTGAATTAAATTGAGATACAACTGTATTAGTCCATTTTGTGTTGGTATAACAGAAACACCTGAGACTGTGTAATTTATAAGGAACAGAGGTTTATTTGGCTTGTGGTTCTGGGACAGCTGCACGTGGCACGGGCCTCAGGCTGCTTCTGCTCATGGTGGAAAGTGGCAGATACAAGCAGATCACATGGTGAGAGGAAGCAAGAGGTGCCAGGGTCCTTTAAACAATCAGCTCTCGTGGGAACTAATAGAGCAAGAACTCACTCACTACCCCCCCCCCCAGGGAGAGCATTAATCCATTCATGAGGGATCCGCCCCATGACTCAATCAGTTTCCAACACTGCCACACTGGGGATCAGATTTCCACATGAGTTTTGGTGGGGACAACACATCCAACTCTATCAACAACTAAAGCAGCACTTAAGGAAATTTATAGCTTTAAATGCTTGACAAAAAGGTCCAAAATCAGTGGCCTAAGCTTCCACCTCAAGAAACTAGAAAAAGAAGAGCAAATAAAATAAACAGTAAGTAGAAGAAAGAAACAATAAGAAAAAAAATAATAACAGAAATAAATGAAATAGAAAACATACATTTAAAAAAAAATCAATGAGCCCATAAACTGGTCCTTTGATAAACCTTTACCTGGGCTTATCAGT
>NW_007726822.1:352485-356295 GCF_000696425.1 Galeopterus variegatus
GAAATGAATAATTTTTTTAAAAAACACAAGTTATCAAAACTGACTGAAGAAGAAACACTAGGTCTGAATAGCTCCATTTTCTGTTGCTAATGACAAAATTCTTGAAACTGGGTGATTTATAAAGAAAACAAAATGTATTGTTTACAGTTTTTGAGGCTATGAAGTCCAAAGTGCAAGGAGCACATCTGGTGAGAGCCTTGGTGGTGAGGACAGTGATGGCAGGTGTCACACTGTGAAACGGGGGAGCAGAGAGAGCGGACAGACAGACAGACTCTTCACTCACTCTCTCTTTTTTTTTTTTTAAAGATGACCGGTAAGGGGATCTTAACCTGTGACTTGCTGTTGTCAGCACCACGCTCACCCGAGTGAGCCACGGGCCGGCCCCTAGACTCTTCATTCACTCTCCTTTTAAAGCCCTCAGAACCACACCCCTGACCACCATTTCTAATCCATCCACTCCTGCACGGTCCTACAACCCAATCACCTCTTCAAGGCTCTGCCTTTCAATTCCCATAATAGGATTTCCCACCCTCTTAACAGTCACAGTGGGGGCTGAGTTTCTAATACATAAAACTCGGGGACACAATTCAAGCTTCAGTGAGTTTTAGGGGGACATAATTCATCCTACTACAAGCCACACACACACACACACACACACACACACAAACATACATAATTTAAAACCTTCCCATAAAGAAAGCTCCAGACCCAGACAGCTTTACTGATAAATTCTATCAAATATTTAAGGAAGAAGTAATGCCAACACTACACACTTCTTTCAGGAAATAAAAGTCGAGGGAACACTTCCCGACTTGTTTTATGAAGCCAGCATTACCTGAGTATCAAAGTGAGTCAAAGACATTAAAAGAGAGAACAGAGACCAGTATGCCCCAGAAGCATATATGTAAAGCCTACACACTTCTTTCAGGAAATAAAAGTCGAGGGAACACTTCCCGACTTGTTTTATGAAGCCAGCATTACCTGTGAGTCAAAGACATTAAAAGAGAGAACAGAGACCAGTATGCCCCAGAAGCATATATGTAAAATCCCTACAAAATACTAGCATACCGAAACACAATTTTTCAAAAAAGGATACTATATCATAACCAAGTGCGGTTTATCCAATTAATGCAAAGTTGGTTTACCATTTGTAATAGTCTGTTAGGGATGCCATAACAAAATACCATCGACTGTGTGGCTTAAGCAACAGAAACTTATTTTCTCATAATTCTAAAGGCTAGAAGTTCAAGATCAAGGTGCCATCAGAGCGGATTTCTGGTGTGGCCTCTCTTCCTGGCTTGTAGACAGCCACCTTCTCTTCGTATTGTCACATGGCCTCTTCTCTGTGTGCACACAAAGACAGCTCTGGTGTCCCTTTCTCTTCTTATAAGGACACCAGTCCTATCAGATTAGGGCCTCACCCTTATGACCTCATTTAACCTTAATTATCTCCCTAAATGCCCTATCTTCAAATATAGTCACATTGGGGGTTAGGATTTCAACATATGAATTTTGGGAGGACACAATTCAGTCAGTCCACAACACCATTCAAAAATAAATCAATGTAGTTCACCATGTTAAAAGAATAAAAAAGAAAAACCAATCTCAATAGATGCAGAAAAGCAATTTAAAAATTCAATACCCACTCATGATAAAAACAAAAAACTCTCAGCAAACCAGGAGTAGAAGAAACTTCCTCATCTGATAAAGGGCATTGAGGAAAAACCTACAGCTAGCATCAGTTAATGGTAAGAGGCAGTGCTTCCCACCTAAGATCAAGAACGACGTTAGGGATGTCCATTCTCACCAATTCTATTCAACATTATACTGGAGGCCCTAGCCAGTGCAATAAAGCAAAAAGAATTTTTTTTTTTTTTTACTTAGAGCAACATGATCATATTCTTAGAAAATCCCAATAAATCTGCAAAAACAAACCAACAGATTACTAGAACCAATAAACAAGTTTGACAAGGTCATAGAATACAAGGTCAATAACAAGAAAAAAAATCATATTACTACGTAATAGATCCAAACAACTGTAATTTCAAAACGTATATATATATACATACACGCACACAGGGTACCCCCAAATATTCATGGAAAAATAGAATTTAAAGGTAATATGGGGCTGGCTGGTTAGCTCAGTTAGTTAAAGCATGGTGCTAATAACACCAAAATCCAAGGTTTGATCCCTGTACCAGCCGGCCACTAAAAAAAAGCAAAAACAAAACAAAAAAGATAATATGAATTTTCCATGAACTTTTTGAAATATCCTTGTATAAAGATATGTATGTATGTATCAAAAGAAACCATAAAATGCTGATGGATTGTGGCAAGGGTTCCTAAATCCTCCTCAGACTAGGAGGACTCATGGGACTCAGCATATAGTCATATTCACAGCTCTGATTAATTGTAGAGAAAAGATATAAGCAAAATCAGCAAAGGAAAGATTCATGGGCCAAAGTTGAAGGAAACCAGGTGCAAGCTTGAGCAATGAGTTGTGACAACACGTATAAAATGTTGTCTACCAAGGAAGCTCATTAAAGACTCAGTGCTCAAGGTTTTTATTGCAGGTTGGTCATGCAGGCACCCTCTGCCTAGCATGTATCAAAATTCCAGGGTCGACCCCGTGGTTCACTCGGGAGAGTGTGGTGCTGGGAGCGCAGCAGCGCTCCCGCCGCGGGTTCCGATCCTATATAGGAATGGCCAGTGCGCCAGTGAGCACGGTGTGGGTGACACTGAGCCAAGGGTTGCGATCCTCTTACCGGTCACAAAAAAGGAAAAAAAAAAAAATTCCAGACTCTCAGAAGGAAATCAGAAATTCAGCATAAACCATGTTGTTTGCACAAACAGTTTAGACACAGTGAACTACTCTTATTAGTTTTGGAAATAGTGGGAACCCTCCCAAAATCAAATTCCCAGACAATACTCAAGGGCCAACCTTGCAAGCAGAACATTCTAAGGATAGCAGTCAGGCCTGCCATATTAACAAGTTTATGCACAGGAACAAATTTAACAAAATATATGCAATGTCTGCATACTGAAAACCACAAAACATTGCTGAGAGCTATTTAAAGACCAAAATAACTAGAGAGATACACCATATTCATGGATTAGAAGACTCTATACTGTTAAGATGTCAATTCCAATAAAAATCCCAGCAGATTTTTTTTGTAGGAATTGACAAACACCCTAAAATTTATATGGAAATTCAAAAGACATAGAATAGCCAAAATAATTTTGAAAAAGAAGAATAAAGTTGGAGGACTTACACTATCTGATTTCACGATTTACTGTGAAGCTACAATAATCAAGACAGTGTGATACTGCCATAAGGAAAGACATACAGATCAGTGGAACAAAATAGAGAATCCAGAAATAGACCTACACATATTTCTTTAAACAAATAGTTTAAAGAAAAAATTTTTTTAAATCCTCAACCCTTATCTCACATTACACAAAAATTAACTTGAAATCACCAACCTGAACGTAAAAGAAAAAATTATAAAAACTTCTATATGAAAACTTAGGTGAATATTTTCATGATTCTTTTTTTATCAAAAATTATTTGATAAACTGTTATCAAAATCAAATGCTTCTCTCTTCAAAAGACACTGCTAAGGAGATAAAAAGATAAGCCACAACTGGAAGAAAATATTTGCAATACATATATTTGAGAATGGACTTATGTACAGACTATATAAGTATTTTTACAAGTTTGTAATTAGAAGATACTCAACCTAATTTTGAAAAATGGGCAAGACATTTGAAAAGAAACTTCATAAAAAATATATATAAATGGCCAATAAG
>NW_007726822.1:356859-358145 GCF_000696425.1 Galeopterus variegatus
AAAAATGGGCAAGACATTTGAAAAGAAACTTCATAAAAAATATATATAAATGGCCAATAAGCACATATAAATATTTTCAATATCAGTAATCATCAGGGAGAGGCAAATTAAAACCACAATGACATGTCACTAGATTGAAATACTTACAATACCAAATACTGGCAAAGATGTACAGAAACTGGAACTCTCATTCACTGCTGGTGAGAATGTAAAATAGTACAACCTCTTTGGAAAACAATTTGGCAGTTTCTTATAACATTAAACATATATTTATATTTATCATATGATCTAGCAATTCCACTCCTGGATTTTTGCCCAAAGACGTACACACAAATGTTCATTGACACACAAATGTTCATTGCAGCCTTATTCATAACAGCACAAATGGAAATGACTGAAATGCCATCAACAGACGAATGGATAAACGAACTGTGGGATAGCCATATGGTGGAAAACTACTTAGGCATAAAAAGGATCAAGCTAATAATACATACAGCCACGTGGATGAATCTCAAAAACACTACGCTGAACAAAAGGAACCAGAGACACAAAAGAGTATGTACTGTGTGACTAAAACTCTAGAAAAGACTACTCTGTTAAGGCCGGAGGTGGAGGGTGGGAACTGACTAGGAAAAGGCATGAGGGAACTTTTTCAGGTGATAGAAATGTCCTGTACCCCGCTGTAGTGGTGGTTACATGGTGTACACATCTGTCGTAACTCATGAAATTATCCACTTAAAATGGGTGCATTTTATTGCATGAGAATTATACCTCAATAAAAATGATTTTTAAGAAATGGATGTGGACAAAGGACTAATAAAACCTCTTTCCTCTTCTGCGTGAGAACTTGACCTTTGGTTAACTCTCTTGTTATGTTCCCCTGGTAACCAGATAAAGGTAGAGTGTCAAGTATGTGACTAGGCAACACTGCTTGTGGTCAGAATTACCCCTGTTAGTGAGCTGCATGTGGACAGGGAGGGACTGGAAATGAACTATGACTGCCAGAGAGGAAGCCGTAACTCTGGGCTTCCTACAGGACCTTGACTCTTGAAATTGGGCATGACCCTTGTGGGGACCCTGGAAGCTTATGGAATCATCGTAAGACACAATGGCTCCTGTGAAGCATAAGGTTTGGAAACCAGGGTGACTCCTGCCACACCTGATATGGATTTCATCTCTTTGCACGTGAGCTGCCACCTAGGGGTCCATGATGGCCACAAAAATCACTCCACGGGGGCCGGCCCGTGGCTCACTCAGGAGAGTGTGGTGCTGATAACACCAAGGCC
>NW_007726822.1:358948-361285 GCF_000696425.1 Galeopterus variegatus
GGGCTGGATGTTCAGTCAACTGAGAAGACCCTGTGGTGGACACTGCAATGGGTGTCTCACAGAAGAGCAATTACAAATGGCCAAGACATGTGAGGATAAGTTCAACCTCACGAATCATCAAGGGACGCCAGTCCAGTCCTCAAACCATGTCTGGCACAGAGAAGCACCCAATAAATATCTGTCAAACAACTAAATGAAATTAGGATCACAATGAGATACCAGTTTACACCCAGTCAGGCAAAAATAAAGACGTCTGACAACATCAAGTGTTGGAGAAGACACAGAACAACAGGATCCCTTTGCACATTGCTGGTGAGCGAGTAAATTAGTAAATCAATTTGGCATTTCTTGTGAAGTTGAAAACTCACATTCCCACAGCCCAGAACTCCACTCCTGGATTAACTTGGTTACGTGTATCCCTGGAGACACGTACAAGAATGTTCACAGTGTCATTGTTCATATTAGCAAAACCTATAAACAACACAAATGTCCACCGGCAAGATTATGGATGTATAAATCTCGGTACATGCACAGAATGGAAGAGTGTCCAGCAATTAAAGTGGAAGAATGACAGCTACGTGGAATAATGTCATCATGATCTTGCTCTCTGGCCACAAGGTAATAAACCAGAAATTAGCAAGAAGATAGTAAAAGAATTCATTTGGAAACTAAAATACTCTTCGTTGGCTCTGCATTGAAGATGTAGTGTTTCTCAACACGGACACCACCACATCGGGCAGAGCATTTGTGCTGGACGACCCTGCGCAGTGCAGGCTGGCTTAGCATTTTTGGCACTGACACCCCACAGTCCTCGTGACATCTAAAAAAGCCCACGCACATTTCCAAATGTACAGTCCCTAGGTGAGAGCCACCGCCCCACCCTCACCACCCCCCACCGGGGATAAATCCAAGCGCTGATGAGGCCTCAAGGCCCTGCGTGACACACCTCCACGGACATCCCTGGCCTGACCTCTCCCTTGTCCCCACACCGCACACTTTTTAACTGTACCAAATGCCCTCCAGTTCAAGTCTTTGTGTGTTCCTCCTCCCCATCCCCACCCAACATTCCTTTAACCTGGCTGGCTGCCTCCCATGGATTAGATCTTCAAAAGTCATGGCCCTGAGACCTCCTCCCTTGACTTCCTAGCCAGGGTTAGGTGACCTTTGCCGTGCCTTCCCCAGCAGAGCCCTTGTCCGCTTGTTGGTTGCTGCCATTTTTTTATCTGTGTGTCCCACTTCATTGTAATTCTCTGTAACATCCGTGGTGCCCAGCCCAGTGCATGGCACACAGCTGGGGCTCAGTAAATCTAGCCCTCATTGAATTGTGTTAGAGAGCACACAGCACTGCCTGTGTCTAATACGGAAGTAAGGGTAGAAATGGCAGACATCCCCCAAGGGATAGGTGAAGCCCAAAGAAAAATAATTTTCCCTCCCATAGGTGACTCACTTCCTGATACCAATTGTATTAGTCTGTTTGTGTTGCTTATAACAGAATACACGGAACTGGGTGATTTATAAAGAAAGTGAAACTTATCGCTTACAGTTTCTGAGGCCAGGAAGTCCAAAGTCCATCTGGTGGTGGCAACAGTGACCCAGGGGTCTCACATTGCAAGTTGGTGGAAGCAGAGAGAGCAGAAAGACAGATTTTTCTCTTTTAAAGCCCTCAAAATCACTCCCTTGACCACCATTTTTAATCCATTCACTCCTGCACGGTCCTGCAATCCAATCACCTCTTCAAGGACCCACCTTTCAATTACCATAATAGGATTTCCCACCCTCTTAACAGCCACAGTGAGGGCTAAGTTTCTAATACATAAAACTTAGGAGACAATTTAAGCTTCCGTGAGTTTTGGGGGGACATAACTCAATCCACTACACCAATCTTCCAGGATCTGGCTTTTTTTTTTTTTTTTTTTTAAAGATGACTGGTAAGGGGATATTAACCCTTGACTTGGTGTCGTCAGCACCACGCTCACCCAGTGAGCTAACCGGCCATCCCTATATGGGATCTGAACCTGTAGCCTTGGTGGTATCAGCACCGCACTCTCCCAAGTGAGCCACGGGCCGGCCCCCAGGATCTGGCTTTTAACTCATATAAAAGACGGTGGATTTCTTTCTGCACGCCCAGTGCTACTGCGCCAGTTGAGGCCCACCTGGTTTCTCACTCACCTGAAACCTCTCACAGGAGCCTCCCAATCATAGGCCTCCCCACCCCCGGTCTCACACAGAACATACATGTGGTGGCAGCGTGCCCAGCTGAGAGCCCACCAAGAGCCACCCTTTGCCTCGGCCAGTCTGAGTTCCTCAGCGTGGTGCGATCAGGTCCTGCAGGGTATG
>NW_007726822.1:361743-369756 GCF_000696425.1 Galeopterus variegatus
TCACAGGAGCCTCCCAATCACAGGCCTCCCCACCCCCGGTCTCACACAGAACATACATGTGGTGGCAGTGTGCCCAGCTGAGAGCCCACCAAGAGCTACCCTTTGCCTCGGCCAGTCTGAGTTCCTCAGCGTGGTGCGATCAGGTCCTGCAGGGTATGGCTCCACCCTCTCCTCTTGCCACCCCAGCCTCAAACTTCTTATCATGCCACCCCCACCAGACCTCAGCCCTCCAAGAACCCACACTCCCCTGGGGGCTCTGGGTTCATAGCTCCCTATGAGTGACACCCTCGTATCTCTGGCCACCTTGTCCCCTGAAGACAGTAAGCTGAGGGCAGAATGTCTTATTTATTTTGTGTCTTCAGAACTTGACACACAAGAGCTGCTCAATAAACAGTCACTGAACTGAGAACTGAGTCTGAGAGGAGAGGGGGGCTTCAAGAGCGCCCCAGCTGTCTGTAGGCACACTCTCTCCCACCCCACCATGTCCACCATGTCACCAAATGGGTGGGACCCTTCTATTAAATAAAAATTATCAGAGGCCATTGTTTTGGACTAAGCTGCACTAGGCCCCAACACACCAGGCTAATAATAAAGATGGAGTCACCCATGTAAAGTTCTGACATTGGAAAGTGACATCGGTCTAGTTGGGCTTGAGCTTCAGGCCGGTCCTGACTGAGGGCACTTTGAAACTTTGCACTCAGCCACATGATGAAGATTGCGACTTCCAGGATAAACAATGACAGCAAATCCGCTGATCGTTACTTTCTGCTGCTTCCTACCAAGCCGGAGTCCCCTGACTAAAGCCCACCTCAAAGCACTCACGACGAATCCCTCGTGGACAAGACAGTTGGACACGTGCTAGTACCAGCCACAGCATTTGTCGCCACCGTCCTTTTCATGGGCGTTCTCCTTTAAACGTCCTGACCTGCTTTCGTCTTTTGTAGCACAAGTCGGAGATTTTTGGACCCAGGCTGTGTCTCCCAGGCTCGGTCCTAAGGAGCTCTCAAATAAACCCTCTTTGTTTTATACCTCGAACACGTGGTTAATTTAATTTGGCTGACAGTTTCAAGTCACCGAACCCAAACTAAGCTGTTATTTGACCTTCCAAGAAAGCAGGAGAGAGAAAAAGCCAGCTTCCCTAACAGGCCAGTTTCCAAACTTTCAATCAGCATGATAATGAAGTCCCCTCTGTTTTAATCCTTACACAAAAGACGTGGCCTGACATAACCTGATGTGAACTGATCAGTTATTTTTCTATTTTTCTGTCTCCCTGTCCCCAACTTACAAGAAAAGTCGTTTTGTACTGGCCAGCTGCCAGAAAAAAAAAAGAAAGAAAGAAAAGAAAAAAGTGGCTTTGGAAGGACGAGTGTGCTCCTTGGTCCTGAGTCCTTCAGTCCTTCTCGGCTTCTACCCTCGTCTGCTCAGCTCATCAGAACAGTCTATTTCATGCAATGAAGTGTCCTATTCTAGACTCTCACTAAAGCCAACTGAGATCTTTAAATTTGCTGCAACTTTGTCCTTTGCCACCTCCCTGCCTGACAAAGCTCCAGTCAGATTTCCTCCTGAATTTGCCATTTCTTGCAAGTGTCTATTTCCAAGTGTCTGTCTGTCCTCGTCTCCACTCCTCCCCTCTGGTCACCCGACGCTCTCCAGTGTGCTCCTTGGAAGGTCCCGCTCACCAAGCTTCCCTTCTTCTTCTCCTGGATTCCACCGCTGACCGCAGCACTCTTGCTTGCCCCTTCCTGGCCCTCATTGCTCCTGGGCCCACGTGGCCATGTGCACAGTCCCCCCGGCTCCTCCAACTCCTGGCCCTGATGCGGGTGCTGTCCAGAAGGATTTCCTCCTCGCTCCACCCCTTCAAGCTCACTTCCCCCTGCAGGCTCCCAAAGCAAGGCTGAGCTGATGCACCCCTCAGCCAACCTGCTCTGGGAATGCACTAGACCAAGGCTGGAAGGGCAGTTGCAGGGTAGGAGGAGCTGGCATCCTCGGGGTGGCCTGACAGCCCTGCCCCCCCGCCCCCTTTCTCCTACACAGAGTCAAACAGGGGCTGAAGCTGACGGAGCGCTTCCTACGGCTTACATGCCTCCCATCACGTGGCCTCCACCCAGCTCGCTCTGCACACGTCCCATGCACAGGCCCCATGTGCACCGCCCAGCCCCCCTGCTGACTGCACCTCCACTTCCTTGGCTCGAGCTGTCCTGTTCCACCATCCTCTGGTGGTCCTTCCACATGGCCTGCTGGTTCCTGCCTCAGGACCTTTGCTCTGCCCTCTCAGTCCCAGCTCTCAGCCACAATGTCCTCCCGAGGCCATTGTCCTGTTCAGCCGTTCCCTCTGTCCCATCACCCTGCCTTCATGGCCCTCGCACTCAGTGCAGCTCTGCTGCAGCAGGACCTTCCCTGTGGTGTCCACACTGCGTGCCCAGGGCTCGGAACACTTCTGCACACAGCAAGGACATGCCCTCTGTGGAACGGACAGAAAACTCAATGGGGGAGGCAGGATCGTGAGCGGCATTTCACAGATGAGGAGTCCACGGCTCAGGGAGGTTAAACAACCGCTGAGGGCCTTGAGGCAGGTCAAGCCGGGGTCAGCCAGCAAATAAAACCCAAATGACTTAAGGAGAAAAATGTGGCTAGAGGCAAAACACTCAAAAACTTCATCGGTGATATATTTTAAAAGGGACAGGCAGTAGCTAGAATACAGCAACCCCAGTGTCTATTGACAGATGGGTGAGTAAACAAAGTGTGGCCTATGCACACAATGGAATGTTATTCAGCCTTAAGGAAGGAAATTCTGACACATGCTTGAGGACATATGCTAAGTGAAAGAAGACAGTCACAAAAGGACACATACAGTGTGATTCCACTTGTATGTGGTCCTTAATGTCGTCAAAATCATAGAGACAGGAAGTACAAGGGTGGTTGGCCGGGGCTGCGGGAGAAGCAAGTGGGAATTATTGTTTAATGGGTAGAGTTTCAGTTTTACAAGATGACAGTTCTGGAGATGGAAGGTGGTGGCAGTTGCACAGCACATGAATGTATTTAGTACCACTGAACTGCATGCTTACAAATGGTTAAGGTGGTAACTTTTATGTTATACTATTTTAACCACAATTTAAAAAATAATAACATTTTTCGGGCCAGCCCGGTGGCACACTCGGTAGAGTGCGGCGCTTGGGAGCACGGTGGCACTCCCGCCGAGGGTTCAGATCCCATATAGAGATCAGTCCGCTCACTGGTTGAGCGTGGTCCGGGCGCGACACCGAGGGTTGCGATCCTGTTACCGGTCACGAAAAAAGACAAAAAGGAAAAAAAAAATAATAATAATAATAATAACATTTTTCAAAGTGGTAGGAACCTAATAAAAATGATAGATCGCACAGTTTTACATGTTAATGGTTAAGAAACACACAAGCACTATGATACATACGGCATTTCCTATGGAAAAGGCCTGACGTTTGCTTGTGGACTTGAGCATGCAGAGGGTCGTGACTTGTGGCTTTTGTGAAGTGGGTTACCTGAAATCAGGTGGGAAGCTATAACACAAGGTGTGGGTGTGTGTGGCTCGCAGGACTTGCAGTGACAGGTGGTGACCTGAGGCCGCTGGTGCACTCTGAGGTGCGCATGTTCTGTGCACTCCTGTGTGGCTCTGGCCCCTTCAGCCGGGTGCAGGTTTTGCTTTCTGTTTCACATAATGTTTCTCGTGGACAAAATTACACATAAACAAATAGGAAATTTGCTTTATGCTCAAATTGTTCCTGCAAGGGCCGGCCCGTGGCTCACTCGGGAGAGTGCGGCGCTGACAGCACCAAGGCCACGGGTTCGGATCCCTACATAGGGATGGCCGGTTCGCTCACTTCGGAGAGCGTGGTGCTGACAACACCAAGTCAAGGGTTAAGATCCCCTTACCGGTCATCTTTAAAAAAAAAAGAAGTTCCTAAATATGTCAATCAAGTTTAAACAAATTCACATTTCAAAGCATGTGTTATAGCAAAACTGACTTTTTTTTTTTAATAATTCCCTCCTTTAACCAGCTTTTTTGATAACAAACTAAGCATCCTGACTGCAGCAGACGCGGGTCCTTCTACTCGTCGACATCATAAAACCACAGAGCAATAGGCTCAAGGGCCCAGACAGGCTGAAGGGGGGTCTGGGGTCGGGACTCTTCTACCTGAGGGACACTGACCTGACACTTACACTTTCCTAGACTGTAGAGGGAGCTGCGGGACAGAGCATCACCCACAGGAGTGGAGTCAAAGCCTGCCCAGGGCAGGGTCCCAGTGCTCATTGGCCTAAGCCGGTGTCCGTCATCACCACCCAACAAAGATCTAGAAAGGTCCCTCCAAGGAGACTGGGTTTGGAAGCCTTTACTTTTGTTCTGGCTGAAGAAAGGAGAAGAGAGCGGACACCTTCCTGGGGCCAGGCAGAAAAGCCTGGCCAGATGTCAAGGGAAGACTGAAGGGTGCCCGGGGAGAGCCTGCCACTGAGCTCTGGCTGGAGCCCAGCAAGAGACGAGCAAGCTGGAGAAGCCAACCCCAGGACCAGAGCCCAGGCCCCAGCCCGAGGACTCACGAGCACAGGCAGGAGCCAAGGGCAGGGAGGCCTGACCAGCTGCAGGGAGGGCTGGCGGACGCCCTTCAGGGTGGGCTCTAATCCTGCATCAATCCTGGTACCTGAGACTCGGCTCGGTGACCTAATCTAACGTGGCGTGGTCTTTAGCCTGTACCGCTCCTGCAGTTGGTGGTGGCAGTCCTTCCCAGACAGTCCTGGGGCTCAGGCAGGTGAAGAACCTGAGTCTCAGAAGCCTGCAGTCACCACCAGGTGTCCACCGGACCCAGCACTTACCAGATGTCTTCAGACCCTAGAGACGAACTGAGTGTAGGTGTTACTATCCCCACTCCACAAGGAGGTGGCCCAGCCTGCGGTGACCTCACATTCCCGACCCGGCACAGCCACCAGGAGGCTGGGCTGGTTCAAACGCTGCTCCTCAGACTGGGGCCTAAAGCCAGGCCCCTGTCACCTGCCACTTCCCTCTGTGTTCAGGGAGATTCCTGATGAAAGTTCCTTTTGAAGGGCTATTCCGACTTGGCTGAGCTGAGGGCTGTGGAGAGGCCAACTCTCTCATCTACTCAGGAACAAGCCACATCTGAGAAAAAGCGCCTGTGGCTCTGCCCTTGGCTGTGGGGCCGGCGGGGGTATAGAGGCACCAGGTCAGGCCAGTGTCCCAGAGCAGGGTCGAGGAACAGACTGGGGTGGGCAGGCTCATGTGGCACATGGGGTGGGCACAGTGCCCAGCTCAAAAGACACAGGGTGAGGTGTGGGGAGAGCATCCCGGGGAGGACTGGCAACTGTAACGGCATAAAGTCCAAATCGAGCTGCTGAAGGTGGGGTGGAGCTTCAGGAGATGAGGGGGCCAGCAGGGAGGCCTGGACTTTTCCCTGAGGCGCGGGAGGGAGGGAGCAGGCAGGGCTAGGCAAGCCCACGGGTTTGCTCACAAGGATTCAGCAAGAGCCTTCGGAAGTGCTGGTAGTGGGCAGCCCTACCCTGCAGCCCTGGGGCTTACGCATCGCCCAGTCATATGGACTGCCAGCTAGACACCGGGACCTTCCTTTGATAGGAGTAGCTCCTGCCTCTACTCAGAACCCTTCAAGCCTTTCCATCTCACTGGGTGTAAAGTCCAAGGCCCTCATCTCCGGCTTCAAACCCCACCCCGAGCCTCTCTGACCCGGTGGCCGCCCCACCCCCTGCGCCCCACCGCCCTCCACCCCTTGGGCCTCCCCGGTGGTCTCCAAGCACATGCAGCCTGCTCATGCGCGCAGGGCTGTCCGACCGACCGGACGCTCTGCACTTCCTCATCCCCTACCTTCTCTTGTCCTCTCGGCAGGGAGGCCGTCCCGGCCACTGTACCAAACAGCACTCTCTCCCTTGCTCCGCCTCCTCGTTTCATTCCCCTCTGGCACACATCCCACCACAACTAACGTCCCTTTATCTGTTGATTGCCCATTGTCCCGCCAGAATGTCAGCTCCATGGCCGAGGGACTTTGCTGGGATCCTGCACCAACTGGTAAGAGATGGTGCTGGAAGCCTGTGTGTAGCAAATAACCACCGTGTAGCAAATAACCAAACACACAGTCCTCACAGAGACTCCAAGACAGCCTCACCGTCCTGGGCTCCAGAGGAGGAAACTGAGGCATGGAGAGAGTCACACGGTCCCTGGTCACTCAGCTATAATGCGTGGAGCGGGAACCCTTGCTCAGGCCTATCAGACCCCAGGCCCCCGTAACCTCTATGCCCTTCTGTCTCTGCCTCACTCCCCAGGGAGGGAACAGGGCTGGCGAGGCCTGGTGCTCCCCGTATGCCTGTCAGCTTCCAGACCCCCTGCAGTGAGCAGTTCCTGACAATATAAACAGAGCCAGAAGAGCAGGGGCTCGCCCATGTCTGGCTGTTCCCTACTGTGTCCTCCAGGACCCGTGATGTGCCTGGCGCCTGGCAGGTTTTCAAGTTGTCTGTGCCAGACATGCCCTCTCTGTTGCACGCACGTGACCTCCTCTAATACTTGCATAACAGTGGGAGGAAGGGATGGCATTGTCCCCTCCCGACAGATGAAGATGCGGAGGTGGGACCTGTGACTGCCCCATGCCGCCGAAGGGAGGGCAACTGGTCTGATGGGGACTGGCAGGACTCAAGGACCCTGAGGCAGCACACAAGCTGAGGTCTCGAGGAGGAGTGGGGATTAACTGACAGTCAGGGTTGGGGGGCGACATGGCTCTGAAGTCCGGGCTTCAGAGTTTGCTATAGACAGAGTGCGTCCACCCCAAATTCATATGTTAAGTCCTAATTCCCAATGTGACAGTATTAGGAGGTGAGGCCATGGAAGGGGGTCAGGTCATGAGGGTGGGGCCCTCACGAATGGTGCCCTTATGAAAAGACAGCAGAGGGCTTGCTTCCTCTCTCTCTCTCTGTCTCTCTCTCTCTCTCTATCACGTCAGGGCACAAGAAGAAGAACATGGCCATCTGCATGCCAGGAAGTGGGACCTCACCAGACACCAGATGTGCCAGCACCTCGATCTTAGACCTCCTGCCTCTAGAACTGTGAGAATAAATGTCTGTTGTTTAAGCTGCCCAGTCCCTGACAATTTGTTACAACAGCCCAAATGGACTAAGACAGAGCCTGAGGGTCTGGAACCCCAAACACATGCCCCAGGGGGCCCGGTGTCAGCCTGCTCTCCTCTCCTAGGGCCGACGGCTCTTCCCTTTGTGGTTTTCAGCTCCTGGCCTGGATGCTGGTCTCCCAGCCCTGCCTCCTTGCTGCCCTCCGAACAACGCAACGTGAGAGCAGAAAGGAGCCAGCAACATAGAGGAGTTGCCAGGGCTCCAGAGCCCGACAGAGACCTCCTGGTCTCTTCCGCAGCTTTTAATCCCTGAGCCCTTCACGAGGGGTAACTGGATGACCCCTGGTGTTGGTGACTGAGATCATACTCCCAGAAGTCCCTGCTTCTAGCCAAGACCTCGGGAACCTGTCCGCTGAGGCTCCTCTTCCCAGCTCCTGGCTGTCAGGGCCTCGGGTAGACAAGCAGATGCCCCACTGTCCTGGGGGACGTCTGCCTTCCCAAAGCCCTCCAGACTCATCAAGGGGACAGCTGGCTCCCTCAGAAACTCAGGGGCATGTCCTCAGACACTCAGAAGGCCAGTTAGCACCTTGCCTGTTTTGACTGTTAGTCAGTACAACATCTTCTCTAGCTTTATGATGGGATTCTTTTAGGGGTAAAAAAGAAAGGCTGGGGGCCGGCCCGGTGGTGCACTGCTACAGTGCGCCGCTTGGGAAGCATGGCAGTGCTCCCGCCGAGGGTTCAGATCCCACATACAGACCGGCCACTCACTGGCTGAGCGAGGAGCAGGGGCAACACCGAGGGTTGCAATCCCGTTGCCCGTCCCGGTCCGGTACAGGCGCGACACTGAGGGTTGCGATCCGTTGCCGGTCACGAAAAAAGACAAAAAGACAAAAAAAAAAAAAAA
>NW_007726822.1:370255-393962 GCF_000696425.1 Galeopterus variegatus
AAAAAAAAAAAAAAAAAAAAAAAAAAAAAAAAAAAAAAAGAAAGGCTGGATAAAAATGCATCCATGTATTTACTGAGCATCTACCATGTGCCAGGGCTGGTGATGGGCTCTGGGATACAGAGTAGGATATGCTGCTGGGATATCACTCCAAGACTTCCCTCTGGGCAGAGCCTAGATCTAATGGCTCGTCAGAAAGTCCCCCCAACCTCCCTGCTGAGGTAGCTGTGCAGAGAGAGGCTGCAGCAAAAGAGGTGAGGCTGGAGGTGAGAAGAGCAGGTCAAAAACTAGGCTGCCTGCCCAGCCCTGACCTTGACAGCTGGGGAAACGTTGAAAGATCGGACACCTGGGGGCCCAGGGCAGAGCCCAGGCACTTGACATGGCTGTGCCTCAGTGCTCTCGCCTGTCAGATGGGGTGCTATCTGCTTGGGGATTAGGACTGTCACAGCCGTGTCTGGCATGTGATCAGAACTCAATGAATGTCAGTCACGTCTCTTTCATTGTCTGAAGTGTATGAGAGGGGTCGAGAGGAGTCACTGCTGACATGCAGGAGGGCACGGGCATCAAGTAACAGCTGAATCTGTGGGAGCACAGGCTGGACAGATTCCTCCCAGGGGCTCCTCATCAGCAACAGGAAGTGATCACAGGCTGGCTGACCCAGCAGGCAGGATTGAAATGACCACACTGCCAGTGTTGCTAGGGTGTATGTGGGCCACACGCAGTATGTGGCTCCTTCCCAGGAGGTGCCTCTGAGCAGGCTCGGCGTGGAGGCAGCACGTCGCAGCCTGTCTGTGTGGACAGGACGGGAGGTGACAGGCGGGGGGTGGGAACAGCGGGCTCTAGGTTAGAGGTCCCTGTTCTTCAGCAACTTGCTGCTTCGAAAACATGGCTTTAGAGGGAAGCTTGTTAAACCCGCAAAGAATCCCAAGCCACGAAGGAAGCAAAGATCCCTGAGGGCCTCGCCAAGCTGGAATGCTAAGCGGAATCTCATGAGGCAAATCTGAATGGGAACAAACTGTGCAAAGCCAGTGACCTAGGAGCAGACGGAAGAGATCTGACTCAGCACAAGGAAGAGGGACAGGAGCGGAGGTCTGCTTGCAGAGTTCCCAGTGAGCCCGTGGGAAACGCAACCCCTGGTGGACGCGGGTCTGACCCCGCAGTCAGGAACCGTGGACCACTCCCAAGTGGTGCGTGCAAGAGCTCGGAGGGGCTGGACTGAAGGCGGCATAGGGAGGCCCCGTCTGCCTCACTCTCAGACTCTCACCCCCACATACAGGATCCAAATTGGTATGGATACATTTTTGGACGAATTCCTCACACTCTACACTTTCGCTACTCTCTATCCCAACCTCAAACTGGATAGATTCGGATACTGAACGGCACTTTGTATATACATTATAACAAAAATAATGATTAAAGTTTTGGGTTGAAGCCTGGTGGAGGCGAGTACCAAGAAAGGACAGGAGGCTTCAAATTCGCGTTCTGGGGGTGCCTGGGAGCATCCTGAGGACCTCAATTGCACACTGCATCTCTAAGGAGAGCCTGAGGCAACAGAGGCCCAGTGGTTGGGCAAGGGGGCACCAGGCTGCAAGAGGAGGAAGGGGACAGTGAGGGAAGAAGCCGCCTGCAGCTCTGCCACACTCCTCCTCTGCACAGACAAACCCCTGGCAAGGGCTGTGTGAACCCCCTTCTCTCTTCCTTCCCACTCAGACTCGTGAATCTGGAGTTGGCCAAATCACTCCACCTAAAGAGCCCAGGATGTGTCACCAATGACTTCCAACCCTAAAGCGGATGCACACTTTTCAGTCTTCTTCTCATCTGACCTCTCAGCAGCATCAGGCACTGTTGCCGCTTCCTACCCTTGACCTACCCGCTGCTGCGTGGCTCCCAGCCCAGGCTTCTCAGGTCTTCTGCCCACCCCTGTGTGCATTCCTGCTCCATGCCCTCTGCACCTTGTCCTGGCTCTTCTAGGCACAATGGGCCTGAGGCCTATTCTTTGTCCCTGTCACTGATTCCTGGCTGACCTCATCCACTCGTACAGCCTCAGCTGCCGTCTAGAAGCTGACAGCTCCAAACTGTATCTTTCCATCCCACGCAGCGGAACCCAGAGAAGTAACCCCCTGCTTCCTTGACATATCTCCTTAACATCCCGATCTCACAGCACATCCAGACCTGCCTCAGGCTCTTTGCTCTAAACTTGGTCCTCCTCCCTATTGGGGCATGTAACCAGCGGCTCCACTACCCACACCAGAAACTGCAAGACCGGTCCTGCCCTAACGCTTGCCTTCATCCCCACATCCACACCATCCCCAAGACCAGTCCATCTAGTACCAGTAAACGTTTCTCAGCTCTGCCCACTCCCTCCACCTCTGCAGCACCACCTGTGTCCAAGCCACCTTTGTCTCTTGCTTGGATGGCTGCAGTGGCCTCCTTGCTGCAGGCCACTCAGCAGCTTTTTCTCCTCCAATCTGTTCTCATGCCTCCCTTCTAAAAGCCCTCCCAAGGCTTCCCAAGGCCCTTAGGTTGAAGGTCAACATCAGTCCCATAGCCACAGGCCCTGTCACGGCCTGGACCCCCTGTCCTTCCCCAGCACATGCGTCCACTTCCTGCATTCCCTGCTCCTCCATGCTTGCAGTTCCCTTGGTGGCACTCACGCCCCCCCGGCCTCCGCACAGGCCGTTCCCTCTGCTAGGAAGCTCTTCCCACACCCGACCCTCTTCCTTCATATCGTCTCAGTCACCACTTCTTCAGGGAAGGCTGTACTGATCCGACTGGATCTAACCCACCCACGACACCCTCTGCAGCACGTCGTGCCTCCCCTGCAGCATCCATCGCAGAGGTAATTTGACACTGATGCGATCGCTCAATTCCTAGCCGCTCCCCACTGCACTGTGAGGTAAGGCAGGGACAGTGCCTGCTTATGACTAGCACTGAGCCCCGTTCCTAACACTATGCCCGCCACACAGCTGGCACTCACAATACATTTTTTGGAGGAAAGAAGCACTGGTACAAAGGGAAATAGAGATGGTACACCAGCCAGAGTTCTTTTATATTAAGAGATCTACTTTAAGGAATTGATTCATACAATTGTGGGGACTGGCAAGTCTAAAATCCACAGGGAAGCCTGGAAACTCGGGCAGGATTTCTATGTTACAGTCCTGAGGCAGAATTCCTTCTTCCTTACTTTAAGGAATTGATTCATACAATTGTGGGGACTGGCAAGTCTAAAATCCACAGGGAAGCTTGGAAACTCGGGCAGGATTTCTATGTTACAGTCCTGAGGCAGAATTCCTTCTTCCCGAAACAACCTCAGGTTTTTGGCTCTGAAGTTCTTCAACTGATTGGATGAGGCGCACCCACATGGTGGAAGTAATCTCCTTTACTTGAGGTCAACATTTGGTAGATGTTAATAATATCTACAAAATACCTTCACAGCAACGTCTAGACTAGTGTCTGACCAAACACCTGGGCGCCATAGCCTAGCGAATTAACACGTAAAATGTAAGCATCGAGACATGGCCTCAACCTAAGGAGAGGCCTGCAGTGGGACAAGACCATGATAAGCTTATTTTCACAGGCTGGAGGAAAATCCAGCAGACATACTCTATAAAATTAGAGAGGAAACTGAAGAGACCTTGGCCCTGGTCTCCAGGGGGCTCTGGTCCCCGGGGCAGAGTGGCTCAGCCAGGATTACAGTCCAGGGCATGAGGGGGCAGGCCCCCCATTGTGAGGTCCGGGTAGAATGCTCAATGCTCAACTCGGACTGATGCCAGCCCTGGCTGATCTTCCCCTCCGGCCTCACCCTGCCCTCTACCAGGAGCCTGCCCTCTGGCTGACTTCACCATCACCTACCTAGCCCATGAAGAGGATTGACAGCGGACATCCGCAAAGCCAGGGAAGCTCATAAGGACACGGCCTTGCTAGACACCTAAGGTCAGGCCCATGGAGTTCTCTGTAGATGGCTCTAAGAGAAAGAAGCACCATGAGGACTCAGTCCTGAGTTCTTAGAACCAGATGGGAAATGCAGTCTTGGATTCTTAAAGGACTAAAGTCAGAAAAATTCAAGGAGCTGGAGAATAGAAATCCAGGTGCAAAAGAGGCACCACTGGGGGATTTGGAATTGGGGAACCTGAATCACCAGAAATGGAAACTCCAAGCTGTAGGGAGGCAGGGGCTTGGATGAGGGAACTCCTAGGCCACCAGTCAGAGGAAGTCTCTGAGTTCCTGGGGTCAGAAGAAATCATGGGCCAGTGTCCAGGTATCCAAGACAGAGTGACCCCAGGAACAGGCATGTCCAAGAGCACAAGGAAGAGGCTGCCTGGCCAGGAAGGCAGGGTGGTGGCTTTTCATTCAACAGATACTCACCGGTTACCTACTTACACTATGCCAAGCCTTTGCTGGAGGCCGGGATCCCAGGGGAGTGGCACAATCCGTGTCCTCGCTGTAAAGCGAGTGGACAGAGAAAAGGAGCTAACTGCAGTGGAACCAGGGTAAGTCCTATGACACAGGACACATCTGCTGTGGGGGCCCAGCGGCAGTGATTAGCTTTCAGTGGGGGAAAGGAGGCTTCGCAGAGGAGGCACCTTGAGAGTGAAGTTGGCTGGACAGGGAAGGGGTCAGGACATTCCCGGCTGAGGCAGGGAGGCAGGGCCTGGGCACAGGCCTGGAGGCATGGAGATTTGAGCCTGTTAGAGCAGAGAGGGCAAGGAGGAGGGCACAGCCTCTGACCTCACAATACCCAGGGCCGCTGGGCCAGCCTTGCAGACTCTGCATGCTCCTTCATCCCGGGCAAGGCCCGGGGCCCTGGGCAGCCTCCAGGTGCAGTGCCCTCCTGTGGGCCGCACTCTTCCCACTACCCCAGGGCATGTCTCTACTCACCAATTACGAGGGGCTCCGGCATCAGATAGAGAGGCTGGTGCGGGAAAACGAGGAGCTAAAGAAGCTGGTGCGGCTCATTCGGGAGAACCACGAACTCAAGGCAGCCATCAAGACTCAGGCGGGCGACCTCGGCATCACCGCGCTCAGCAGCGGGCTCGGCGAGGTGGTGGCAGGCTCTCCCCCATGCCAGGGTAACCGTAAGAGGCCTGGGTCAAAGAAGAGCAGGAGGGAGGGATGAGGCTGCCCACAGAGGAGGGACGCCCCACGCTGAGGTCTTGGAAGGTCATGGGGCAGCGTGTAGGTAGCCACAAACTTGCGGGACCCTGGCCCCCAGCGGGGAGGAGTGTGCAGACACAGGGCCGTGAGGACGACAGGGCAAAGCGAGGTCCCAATCCCATTCGCCCAATGGTAGGAGCCCTGTGCACATTCTTCCCCTCGACCGAACTGCCAAGCAGCTCGGTAGACTGAGAATTTCCCGGTTCAGGAATCCAAATGTGTTGCCCTACTGGGTCCACTATGTGGACCAGCCTCCCCACCCTGCTCCCATTCCTCGTCCTCAGCCTCCCCATCCCACACCATTAGCACCTTCCCCATATTGTCCAGTTAGAGATGGCCAGCAGGCAACTGACAACCCAAGTCTAGAAGCTGAGGAGAGAGACCTGGACTAAGCTTGAGGTTTGGGAATTGTTAGTGTGTGATGGCAGCCCTGAGGCTGGAGAAGATTTAGAGTAGGGTGAGATGGTAGAATGGCAAGGACGTGGCAGATGTTTGCAGGAAATGTTGAAGTGATCATCTGTGGGTCAGGCCTGGAGCACAGGGACTGAGACTCGGAGGGCACTCGGAGGCCAGGACAGCTGAGTGCAGTGACAGGAATGGAAAGCCGCAGGCAAAGAGGGGCCGGCATTGAAGATACCAGATGGAGAGTTTCCGGGGGCAGCAAGTTCCCAGGATACGGCCTTAGGAGTCCGTGGCTGACACGGTCAGTGGGGAAGGTCAATAAGGGCGAAACACCGGCGGTTATTACATCCACTTCCCCTCCTGCAACGTCCTTCCTGTCCTGGGGACGGTTGTATTCCTTCCTGTCCAAGGTGACTTCTCCACATGTGCCCACAGCCCACCCAGCCCTGCAGCCACCTGCCGTCTACCACAGACCCTGCACTTTGCACTGCCTGCCTGGCCCTCTCCTCTCCCCATGTCACGCCTGAAACCTTCCTCCTTCCTGGGAAGAGGACTCAGCTCTTTCTGCTCTCTGCCTATTTAAGCCTCTATGGCTTGGCATGGACCCCAACACTGCCGTTCTAAAAAGGTCGCAGATGGCTTCCTAGGTGCCATGTCCTTCTCCACCTCTGCACGGCATTGACACCGATAGCCCGAGTTCCCAAGCCAGGCCGCCCGCCCCCTGGCTCATCTTAATCACGGCTGCTCCCAGGCTCTGGGTTCAGGCCGTGCCCCTCCCTGCAGCCAGCCCACCTACTGCATGGCTTCGACACTGCTGTAGAAGTGAAGGCCCCCCAGAGGGTCCTGCAGGCCCAGGGACTTCCTGGAACTTAGCTCACTCCAAACTAGACACGCTTCTGACTGAGGCTCAGGCCTTTCCAGCAAGCAGCTGACCCCTCAGGCCCGTGCTCGCTCCCGGCTCCCCACCCCCAGGTTCCCTGCCATCCAACGTGGCTGTGGCGTGGGGCCGGGCTTCAGTTCCCACTTACTGATCACAAGCAGACAAGCCCCTCCTGTTTTAAATGTTAAACTGCTAATGACTCTGAGACAATAGACAGGGTGACAAAAATAATACGCACAGGGGAAGTACAGTGTCTAAGAAATCTCACAGTTTAAGAGGCTAGATTCTGGTTTCCTTCTCCCAGGCTAACCAAGCAAGCCTTCTCCTCTTAGGTTTGATTATCAAGGGACTCCTTGGACCACTTCAGTTCTTCCAAGTCCCCGAGGGTCAAGCTTAGGGGGTTAGAAAAGGCTTTCTGGAGGAGGTGAGCTCAGACAGCTGGTGGTGACGGGGAGGAGAGCATCCCAGGAGAAGAGACTCGTACAAAGGCCGGGCCCAGTGCTTGCAGGAATGAGGAACCAGATCAGTGTGGTTAGAGCACAGACTCGTGTGTGTGTGTGTGTGTGCGTGTATGTGTGTGTAGTGTGTGGTGTGTGTGTGTGTATGTGTGTGTACTGTGTGGTGTGTGTGTGTGTGTATGAGCAGGAATGAGGAACCAGATCAGTGTGGTTAGAGCACAGACTCGTGTGTGTGTGTGTGTGTGTGCGTGTATGTGTGTGTAGTGTGTGGTGTGTGTGTGTGTATGTGTGTGTAGTGTGTGGTGTGTGTGTGTGTATGAGTGTGGTGTGTGTGGTGTGTGTGTGTAGTGTGTGTGTGTGGTGTCTGTGTGTGTAGTGTGTGTGTGTGGTGTCTGTGTGTGTAGTGTGTGTGTGGTGTGTGTGTGTGTAGCGTGTGTATGTGTGTAGTGTGTGTGTGGTGTGTGTGTGTGTAGCGTGTGTGTGTGTGGTGTGTGTAGTGTGTGTGTGTGGTGTGTGTGTGGTGTGTGTGTGTGTAGTGTGTGGGTGTAGTGTGTGTGTAGTGTGTGCGTGTGTAGTGTCTGTGTAGTGTGTGCGTGTGTAGTGTGTGTGTAGTGTGTGCGTGTGTAATGTGTGTGTCTAGTGTGTGTGTCGAGTGTGTGTGTAGCGTGTGTGTAGCATGTGTAGTGTGTGCGTGTGTAGTGTGTGTGTGTAGTGTGTGTAGTGTGTGTGTGTAGTGTGTGTGGTGTGTGTACTGTGTGTGTGTAGTGTGTGTGTGGTGTGTGTGTGTAGTGTGTGTAGTGTGTGCGTGTGTGTGTAGTGTGTGTGTGTGGTGTGTGTGTAGTGTCTGTGTAGTGTGTGTGTAGTGTGTGTAGTGTGTGTGTAGTGTTTGTGTGTGCATGTAGTGTGCGTGTAGTGTGTGTGTGTAGTGTGTGTGTGCGGTGTGTGTGTGTGGTGTGTGCGTGTGTAGGTGTGTGTGTGGTGTGTGTAGTGTGTGTGTAGTGTGTGTGTGCGTGTGTAGTGTGCGTGTAGAGTGTGTGTGTAGTGTGTGTAGTGTGTGTGTGTAGTGTGTGCGTGTGTAGTGTGTGCGTGTGTAGTGTGTGTGTAGTGTGTGCATGTGTATAGTGTGTGTGTAGTGTGTGTGGTGTGTGTGCGTGTGTGTGTAGTGCGTGTGTGTGTGGTGTGTGTGTAGTGCATGTGTGTGTAGTGTGTGTGTGTGTAGTGCGTGTGTGTGGTGTGTGTGTGTGGTGTGTGTGTAGTGTGTGTGTGGTGTGTGTGTGGTGTGTGCGTGTGTAGTGTGTGTGTGTAGTGCGTGTGTGTGTGGTGTGTGCGTGTGTAGTGCGTGTGTGTGTGGTGCGTGTGTGTGTAGTGCGTGTGTGTAGTGTGTGTGTGTGTGGTGTGTGTGTGTGGTGTGTGTAGTGTGTGTGTGTAGAGTGTGTGTGTAGTGTGTGTAGTGTGTGTAGTGTGTGCGTGTGTAGCGTGTGTGTGTGCGTGTGTAGTGTGTGTGTGTGTAGTGCGTGTGTAGTGCGTGTGTGTGTGGTGTGTGTGTGGTGTGTGTGTGCGTGTGTAGTGTGCGTGTAGAGTGTGTGTGTAGACACACATCACACACACTGTGGTGTCTGTGTGTGTAGTGTGTGTGTGGTGTGTGTGTGTGTGTGTAGCGTGTGTATGTGTGTAGTGTGTGTGGTGTGTGTGTGTAGCGTGTGTGTGTGTGGTGTGTGTAGTGTGTGTGTAGTGTGTGTGTGGTGTGTGTGTGTAGTGTGTGGGTGTAGTGTGTGTGTAGTGTGTGTAGTGTGTGTGTAGTGTGTGCGTGTAGTGTGTGCGTGTGTAGTGTGTGCATGTGTAGTGTGTAGTGTGTGTAGTGTGTGCGTGTGTAGTGTGTGCGTGTGTAGTGTGTGCGTGTAGTGTGTGTGTGGTGTGTGTGTGGTGTGTGTGCGTGTGTGTGTAGTGCGTGTGTGTGGTGTGTGTGTAGTGTGTGTGTGGTGTGTGTGTGGTGTGTGTGCGTGTGTGTGTAGTGCGTGTGTGTGGTGTGTGTGTAGTGCATGTGTGTGTAGTGCGTGTGTGTGGTGTGTGTGTAGTGTGTGTGTGTGGTGTGTGTGTAGTGTGTGTGGTGTGTGTGGTGTGTGTAGTGTGTGCGTGTGTAGTGTGTGTAGTGTGTGTAGTGTGTGTGTAGTGTGTGTGTGTAGTGTGTGTGTGGTGTGTGTAGTGTGTGTGTAGTGTGTGCGTGTGTAGTGTGTGTGTAGTGTGTGTAGTGTGTGCGTGTGTAGTGTGTGTAGTGTGTGTAGTGTGTGTGTGTAGTGTGTGTGTAGTGTGTGTAGTGTGATGTGTGTAGTGTGTGTAGTGTGTGTGTAGTGTGTGTGTAGTGTGTGCGTGTGTAGTGTGTGCGTGTGTAGTGTGTGTAGTGTGTGTAGTGTGTGCGTGTAGTGTGTGTGTGGTGTGTGTGTGTAGTGTGTGTAGTGTGATGTGTGTAGTGTGTGTAGTGTGTGTGTAGTGTGTGTAGTGTGATGTGTGTAGTGTGATGTGTGTGTAGTGTGTGTAGTGTGTGTGTAGTGTGTGTGTAGTGTGTGTGTAGTGTGTGTGTGTGGTGTGTGTGTAGGGTGTGTGTAGTGTGTGTGTAGTGTGTGTAGTGTGTGTAGTGTGTGTGTGTAGTGTGTGTGTGTGTAGTGTGTGTGTAGTGTGTGGAGTGTGTGTGTAGTGTGTGCGTGTGTAGTGTGTGTAGTGTGTGTAGTGTGTGTGTGGTGTGTGTGTGTAGTGTGTGTAGTGTGATGTGTGTAGTGTGATGTGTGTGTAGTGTGATGTGTGTGTAGTGTGATGTGTGTGTGTGTTGTGTGTGTGTGTTGTGTGTGTGTTGTGTGTGTGTGGTGTGTGTGTGTGGTGTGTGTGTGGTGTGTGTGTGGTGTGTGTGTAGTGTGTGTAGTGTGTGTAGTGTTTGTGTGTAGTGTGTGTGTGTAGAGTGTGTGTGTAGTGTGTGCGTGTGTAGTGTGTGCGTGTAGTGTGTGTGTAGTGTGTGTGTAGTGTGTGTGTGGTGTGTTGTGTAGTGTGTGTGTAGTGTGTGTGTGTGTGTAGTGTGTGTAGTGTGTGTAGTGTGTGTGTAGTGTGTGTAGTGTGTGTGTGTAGTGTGTGCGTGTAGTGTGTGTAGTGTGTGTGTAGTGTGTGTGTAGTGTGTGTGTGTAGTGTGTGTGTGTAGTGTGTGTGNTGTGTAGTGTGTGCGTGTGTAGTGTGTGTAGTGTGTGTAGTGTGTGTGTAGTGTGTGTGTGGTGTGTGTGTAGTGTGTGTGTGTAGTGTGTGTAGTGTGTGTGGTGTGTGTAGTGTGTGCGTGTGTAGTGTGTGTAGTGTGTGTAGTGTGTGTGTCGTGTGTGTGTAGTGTGTGCGTGTGTAGTGTGTGCGTGTGTAGTGTGTGTAGTGTGTGTGTGTAGTGTGTGTGTGGTGTGTGTGTAGTGTGATGTGTGTAGTGTGATGTGTGTGTAGTGTGTGTAGTGTGTGTGTAGTGTGTGTGTAGTGTGTGTGTGGTGTGTGTGTGTGTAGGGTGTGTGTAGTGTGTGTGTGTAGTGTGATGTGTGTGTAGTGTGATGTGTGTGTGTGTTGTGTGTGTGTGTAGTGTGTGTGTGTTGTGTGTGTGTGTAGTGTGTGTGTGTTGTGTGTGTGTGTAGTGTGTGTGTGTTGTGTGTGTGTGTAGTGTGTGTGTGTTGTGTGTGTGTGTAGTGTGTGTGTGTTGTGTGTGTGTGTAGTGTGTGTGTGTTGTGTGTGTGTGTAGTGTGTGTGTGTTGTGTGTGTGTGTAGTGTGTGTGTGTTGTGTGTGTGTGTAGTGTGTGTGTGTTGTGTGTGTGTGTGGTGTGTGTGTGGTGTGTGTGTGGTGTGTGTGTAGTGTGTAGTGTGTGTAGTGTTTGTGTGTAGTGTGTGTGTGTAGAGTGTGTGTGTAGTGTGTGTGTGGTGTGTGTGTAGTGTGTGTAGTGTGATGTGTGTAGTGTGATGTGTGTGTAGTGTGATGTGTGTGTGTGTTGTGTGTGTGTGTAGTGTGTGTGTGTTGTGTGTGTGTGTGGTGTGTGTGTGGTGTGTGGGTAGTGTGTGTAGTGTGTGTGTGTAGTGTGTGTGTGGTGTGTTGTGTAGTGTGTGTGTAGTGTGTGTGTAGTGTGTGTGTAGTGTGTGTGTAGTGTGTGTGTGTAGTGTGTGTAGTGTGTGTAGTGTGTGTGTAGTGTGTGGTAGGGTGTGAGCATGTGTGTAAATGTGGTTTGTGAGAGGGTGGGTGCGGCATAAGTGTGTAGTGTGCTGTGTGTGGTGTGAGCTACACGTGGATGTGTGTGGAGAACGTGCATGAGTGTGTAAGAGTACGTGCTGTGTATGCCTCACACGTGTGTGGTGTGTGAGTGAATGTGTGCACGTGGCTGTGAGTGTGCATGTTTTTGTGAGTTGCTGTGTGTGTGACGTGTGCATTGTGTAAGTGTGTGCGGTATGTATGACTGTGGGGGGTGTTTGTGTTTATGCCGTATGTCTGATAGCACAGGCATGTGTGGTGTTTATGTGAGTATATGCGGCGTGTGTGGTGTTTGTATTTGTGAGTGTGTATGTGGCGTGTCCGTGTGTGTTGGGGCCAGTGAGAGTTGAACAATGCAGCTAGACAGGTGAGCAGGGCTCAGATCACCAAACACTGCGAACAGCACGCTACGGAGCGTGGACTTGCTGCTAAAGGAAATAGACACCGGTGGCTTGTAGCAGGGAGTAGTCGTGTCTACGCTTCGGAAAGATCATTCCAACGGCCGTAGGGAAAACAAATTCCAGGGAGACAAGACTGAAGCAGGAAGAGGGTTACACTGAGGCTGCTGCGGTCACCCAGGTGGGAGATGACAGCATAAACGACAGGTAGAGAGAAATCCAGTCAAGTCATTTAGAAAGGAAATGGGGACCCTACCTGCCTGGGTGTAAGGGATGACAAGGCGGCCAACCAGAATGTGTCTGCCGTCCCGGCTGAGGTGACTGGGTAATGACAGGCCACTCCTGAGAATGCAGAATGCGCCTTCCGCCAGGCCCGCTGCAGTGCAGGACTGAGCCCAAAGAACGAGCGTTGGGGCTGGGGCCCAGCTGTCCCCAAGCCACCACCTCCTTGCACAGAACTCCAGGGAATTCAAGAACTCTAAATTCCAATCTGACTTCCAGGTTGTTACAAAGGTTTGCTTGTCAGGGTAAGAAAATAGAATGTACTTTAACATTTGGCTTAGGGACTGGCCCGTGGCTCACTGGGGGGAGTGTGGTGCTGATAACACCAAGGCCATGGGTTTGGATTCCAACATAGGGATGGCCAGTTGGCTCACTTGGGAGAGCGTGGTGCTGACACCACCAAGTCAAGGGTTAAGATCCCCTTACCAGTCATCTTTTAGAATGTGTGGTGTTTATGTGAGTATATGCGGCGTGTGTGGTGTTTGTATTTGTGAGTGTGTATGTGGCGTGTCCGTGTGTGTTGGGGCCAGTGAGAGTTGAACAATGCAGCTAGACAGGTGAGCAGGGCTCAGATCACCAAACACTGCGAACAGCACGCTACGGAGCGTGGACTTGCTGCTAAAGGAAATAGACACCGGTGGCTTGTAGCAGGGAGTAGTCGTGTCTACGCTTCGGAAAGATCATTCCAACGGCCGTAGGGAAAACAAATTCCAGGGAGACAAGACTGAAGCAGGAAGAGGGTTACACTGAGGCTGCTGCGGTCACCCAGGTGGGAGATGACAGCATAAACGACAGGTAGAGAGAAATCCAGTCAAGTCATTTAGAAAGGAAATGGGGACCCTACCTGCCTGGGTGTAAGGGATGACAAGGCGGCCAACCAGAATGTGTCTGCCGTCCCGGCTGAGGTGACTGGGTAATGACAGGCCACTCCTGAGAATGCAGAATGCGCCTTCCGCCAGGCCCGCTGCAGTGCAGGACTGAGCCCAAAGAACGAGCGTTGGGGCTGGGGCCCAGCTGTCCCCAAGCCACCACCTCCTTGCACAGAACTCCAGGGAATTCAAGAACTCTAAATTCCAATCTGACTTCCAGGTTGTTACAAAGGTTTGCTTGTCAGGGTAAGAAAATAGAATGTACTTTAACATTTGGCTTAGGGACTGGCCCGTGGCTCACTGAGGTTTGCTTGTCAGGGTAAGAAAATAGAATGTACTTTAACATTTGGCTTAGGGACTGGCCCCTGGCTCACTGGGGAGAGTGTGGTGCTGATAACACCAAGGCCACAGGTTCAGATCCCTATAGAGGGATGGCCGGGGTTGGCTCACTTGGGAGAGCGTGGTGCTGACAACACCAAGTCAAGGGTTAAGATCCCCTTACCAGTCATCTTTTAGAAAAAACAAAACAGCTGGCTTGAGTGATAACTTTTAGGTACTCTGACATATGATCCGCGGGCCTCCATCTGTGCTCCTGCCCGCCCCCCACAAATGTTTCGGGTGAGCCCGGGGAAGGAAGTGCAGTTTTAGATGAAGACAACGAGTTGTACTCTGAGCAAACTGACTTTGAGACGTCCACATGACATCCACGTGGAGCGTCGAGGAAGCAGGGGTGATGTGAGTCTGAAGCCCAGAGGAGAGGTCAGTGCTGGAGAGAAAAGATTCAAGAGTTGTTGATAATTGAAGCCGCGTGAGGGGGCGAGACCATCTGGGAAGAGAGTGTACCAGAAGAAGGCACTGAGAGACAAGCCCCGAGTGGGAGCTGGTAGAGAAGCTGGCAAAGGGGCATCCATACAGGGAAGGGAAATCTCCAAACTGTAATGTCATAGGAGCCAAGAGACAGCTTCAAAGGTGACAGAGTCTCCACAGGGTAAAAACTGCTATCAGGTCAAGCAAGAAAAGCACTAAAAACGTCCACAGCCTTTAGGGAACAATGACTTGGCACCGTTACTTGGTTAGAATGATTTCACCACCACCCAGCACGGAAATATGGAAAAGGGTTACTTTCTAGGGTGGGAGAGACTTTCTTCCACTTTCTGGAAAGGGAGGAGGAAGGGAAGTTTGAGCGTAAATACCAGGTGGTGGGAAGCTAAGGAAATCCCAGAACCATGGCTTCAATTTCTCTGTAAAAATGTCATTCTTTGAGAGCAAGGGTGATGTGGGGAAGGTGAGGAACGTCTGAAATAGAGTGAAAATGGGGGAAGAAACTGAGAGGGGGACCTGGGAAGTCTGTCTGGCTGGACAGTGGGCCAAATGGCACTGGCCATCTGTGGGATTTACAAAGGCAGCAGCCACCAACCTCCTGCCTTCTTCAGCAGCATTTAACTGGAAATTTTTGTGTGTGTGTGTGGCTGGCCAAAAGGGGATCAGAACCCTTGACCTTGGTGTTACCACACGGTGCTCTAACCAGCTGGGTTAACTGCCCAGCCCCCTCCAGCAGCATTTGGTGGCCTGGGGGCAGACGTGGGGGGAGAAGGCAGGCAGGTTCAGCAAGAGTTAAAACCCACGAGACGGAAGCGAGGACCAGGAAGGCTGTCAGATGGGGCGAGACTAGAGGCCAGTGTCCCAGAGATCTGGAGAGGATTGAAGACCAGGTGGCCAGGAGCAATCGTCCGAGCAAGCCGGAAAGCACAACTGTTGGTCGGAGTGGGTAACGCCGGAGCCTCGTCCGGGCGGCGGGGAGCACGGGCACCCGGACACCGTCTGGTCCACGGGCTGGCCCGTGCCGCACACTCCGCGCGGTGGCGCGAAGCCGAGCCCCGGTCAGGGTCAGGGACTTCCCGGCTTCTGTGGCTGAGTGACAGTTCGCCGCACGGACGTGCCGCCTTCGTGTGTCCGTTCACTCGTGACGGACACTTGGGCCGTCATGAGTAATGCCGCCACGAGCTTCCGTGCACAGTCATGCGCCGCGTAACCAGGAGATTTCGGTAAACGGTCTGCACGTGTGGCGTGGTTCTGACCAGAAGACTGCAACGGCCGCACCGTCCAGGTTTGCATGAGTGAGTACCCTCTGTGACGTTCCCACGACAAGGAAACCGCGCAAGGACACGCTTCTCAGAACTCACTCTCACCGGCAAGCGACGCGCGACTGTATGAGTTTTGCGCAGACGTGCATTTTCATTTCTGTCGGGTATATATCTAGGGGTGGAATTGCTGGGTCATCTGGTAACTCATTAAGTAGAACTGTCTGAGGAACTGCCAGACCGTTTTCCCATGCGGCTGCACCGTTTTACATCCCCACCATCAATGCACGGGGGTTCCGATTTCTCCAGATCTTTGCCAGTACTTGTTACTTGTTACCGTCTGACTTCTGTTCTGTGTTTTTGGCGGCTGGCCAGTAGATGGATCTAAACCCTTGACCTTGACCGTGGTATTATAACACCGCGCTCTAAACAGCTGGCCCCTCATCTGACGTTTTGATTACATCCTAATGGGTGTAAAGTGGTGATGCATTGGGGTTTTGATTTGCATTTCCCTGGTGACTAATCCTGTTGAGCCTCTTTCATGTGCTTCATTGAGAAGAAATGTCTATGCAGATACATTGCCCATTTTTCAATTGGGCCATCGGTCTTTTTATTGTTGAGTTGTAAGAGTCCTTTACATATACTGGGATACAGCCCCTTATAAGACAGATGATTTGCACGTGTATCCTCCCATTCTGCGGTTGTGTTTTTGCTTTCTTGATGGTTTCGTTTGTAGCACAAAAGTTTTAATTGTGATGCAGTCAAGTTTATCTGTTGTTCTCTCGTTGCTCATTCTTTTGGGGTCATATCTAAGAATCCACTGCTAAATCCAAGGTCATGAAGATTTAGCCCTATCTTTTCTTGTACGAGTTTTGTAATTTTAGCTATCACAGTTAGGACTTTGATTCATTTTGATTTAACTTTTGTATACAATGTAAGGTAGGGGCCAACTTCATTCTTTTGTAGATGAATACCCACTTGTCCCAGCACCATTTGTTGAAAAGATTATTCTTTCCCCATTGAATAGTCTTGGCACTCTTGCCAAAAATCAGTTGACTGTAGACACGTAATGTATTTCTGGACTCCCACGGACCTCTATGTCTGTCCTTATGCCAGTGCCACACAGATTACTATAGCTTTGTAGTAAGTTCTGAAATCCAGAAGTGAGTCCTCCAACTTTTCTCTTTTTCAATATTGCTTTGGCCATTCTGGGTCCCTTGTAATTCCATATGAATCTTAGGACCAGCCTGGCAGTTTTTACAAAGAAGCCAGCTGGGATTCTAATAGGAATTGCATTGACTCTGTAGGTTGATTTGGGAGTATTGCTATCGTTACAATATTAAGTCTTCCAACCCGTGAACATAGGATGTTTTTCCATTTAATTAGATCTTCTTTTATCTTTCAACAGTATTTGTAGTTTACAGAGTATAAATTTTGTATTTCTTTTGTTAAACTTATTACTAAATAGTTTGCTCTTTTTGATGGTACTATAAATTAAATTGCTTTCTCAATTTCATTTTTGGATTCTTCATTGCAAGTGTATAGAAATACAAATGATTTTTGTAGACCCTGATCAATCTTGCACTGTTTGTATTCTAAGGGTGATACATTCTTTCAGGTAGTAACATGGCATCTGATTGAATTTGGGGTATCCCCTATGACTGTCTCAGTGATCAGTTTATAAGGTCATTCTATGAAAACTTTATTCTGCAGTCATATTAAACTCACAGTGCTTGGGGGCACAAACTTGAGTTCTTTTGTACAAAAAGTAGGCCTCAATTTCTGTCCTGACCACTTTATTTTAGAGTCAAGTTTTATCTCTGCTCATATACACACTCATTACATTCTAATTTATTTTAATTTTTTTATTGAAACATAATTGATTGTACATATCGGTGGGGTACAGCATTGAATATCAATACCTGTGTGCATTATGTGATGCTCAAATCAGGATAATTAGTATATTCAACATTACACAATGTAATAATTTTTTGTGGCCCTTTACCAATTTCTTGCTAATCCCCCTTCCCCTACCCCTTTGCCACCTCTGGTGGCCTCAGTTCTGTTCTTTCCTTTTGAAAATTCAATGAATGATTGTGATTGTTCTTTCTTTCTTTTTTAATTTATTTGTTTATTTTTTAACTCCCACTTATGGGTGAGGGCATGCAGTATTTCTCTTTCAGTGCCTGGCTTATTTCACTTAACATAATTTTCTCCAAGACCATCCATGATGCTGTGAAGGGCAGAGTTTCATTTTTTTTTTTTACAGCCAAGTATTATTCCATTGTGGAAATACACCACATTTTCCTTATCCAGTCATCCATCAATGGACATTTAGGTTAATTCCAACTCTTGGCTGTTGTAAATAGAGCTGTGATAAACATGGGAGTGCAGATGTCCCTTTGAAATAATGATTTCCATTCCTTTCGGTATATACCCAGCAGTGGGATTGCTGGATCATATGGCAGTTCTATCTGTAGTTTGAGGAAACCCCATACTGTTCTCCATAATGGCTGCACTAAATTACAGTCCCACCAACAGTGGAGGAGGATTTCCTTTTCTCCACATCCTTGCCAGCATTTGTTTTTCTCTGTCTTTTTGATAATGGCCAATCTCAGTAGGGTGAGATGATATCTCAATGTAATTTTGATTTGCATTTCCCTGATGCTTAGTGATCTTGAACATTTTTTCATGTGTCTGTTGGCCATTTTTGTATCTTCCTTTGAGAAATGCCTATTCAGCTCCTTTGCCCATTTTTTAAATCGGGGTTTTTTTTACTGTTTAGTTGTTAAAATTCTTTGTGTATTCTGGATAGTAACCCCTTGTCAGGTACATAGTTTGCAAATATTTTCTCCCATTGTGCAGTTTGTCTTTTTGCTCTGTTAATTGTTTCTTTTCCTAAAAGAAATTAAAAGTGCAGAAGCTTTTTAGCTTGATATAATCCCATTTGTTTATTTTTTCCTTTGTTGTCTGTGTTTTTAAGATCCTATTCATAAAGTGTTTGCCCAGTCCTACTTCCTGAAGTGTTTCCCCTATATTTTCTTTTAAGAATTTTATAGTTTCGGGACTTATATTTAAGTCTTTAATCCCATTTTGAATTTATTTTGGTATATGGTGAGAAATAGAGGTCTAGTTTCATTCTTCTTCATATGGAGGGCCAGTTTTCCGAGCACCATTTATTGAAGAAGCAGTCTTTTCCTCAATATATGTTCTTGTTGCCTTTGTCAAAGATCAGTTGTCTATAAGTGTGTGGTTTGATTTCTGGGTAATCTATTATGTTCCATTGGTCCAAATGTCTATTTTTATACCATGCTGTATTGGTTACTATAGCTTTGTAGTATAATTTGAAGTCAGGTAGTGTTATGCCTCTGGCTTTATTTTTATTGCTCAGGATTGCTTTGGCTATTTGGGGTCTGTTTTAGTCTGTTTTGTGTTGCTATAACAGAAATACCTGAGACTGGGTAATTTATAAAGGAAAGAGGTTTATTTGGCTTACGATTCTGGGACAGCTGCATCTGATATGGGCCTCAGGCTGCTTCTACTCATGGCGGAAAGTGGCAGGCAGCCAGAGGGTATGAACAGATCAAATGGTGAGAGGAAGCAAGAGAGAGAGAGAAGGTGCCAGGGTCTTTTTTAAGCAACAAGCTCTCACGGGAACTAATAGAGTGAGAACTCATTCATTAATCCCCCTCCCCCAGGGAGAGCATTAATCCATTCATGAGGGATTCGTCCCCATGACTCAATCAGTTTCCAACACTGCCACATTGGAGATCAAATGTCCTCATGAGTTTTGGAGGGGACAACACATCCAAACTCCGTCAGGGTCTTTTGTTGTTCCATATGAATGTTAGGATTTTTTTCTATTTCTGTGAAGAATGTCATTGGTATTTTTGTGGGGATTGCATTGAATCTGTAGATTGCTGTAGTAGATTATGTCCCCCCCAATAAAACTCAATGAAGCTTGAATTGTGTCTCCCAAATTACATGTATTAGAAACTTAGCCCCGACTGTTAAGAGGGTGGGAAATCCTATGACAGTAATTGAAAGGTGGAGCCTTGAAGAGATGATTGGATGGTAGGACCGTGCAGTAGTGAGTGGATTAAAAATAGTGGTCAGGGGCATGGTTCTGAGGGCTTTAAAAGAAGAGGAGAGTCTCTTTCTTGCTCTCTCTGCTTCCACCATCATGCAATGTGAGACCCCTGGGTCACTGTCACCATCACCAGATGGACTTTGGACTTCCCAGCCTCAGAAACTGTAAGCAATAAATTTCATTTTCTTTATAAATCACCCAGTTTCAAGTATTTTTTTTTACAAGCAATGGAAATGGACTAATGCAATCACTTTGGGTAGTATGGACATTTTCACAATGTTGGAATTTTGGAATGGGATTGTGTGTGCATAAGGTTGTCTGCTAGCTCTCTTAGATTTTCTTCATTTTTTCCTTTTCCTTTTTCCTTTTTCTTTCTTTCTTTCTTTTTCTTTTCTTTTCTTTCTTTTTTTTTTTGTCTACCTTGATATTTCAAAAAGACCATCTTCAAGATCAGAAATTCTCAGAAATTCTTTCTCCTTCTTGCTCTAACCTGCTACTTAAGCTCTCAGTTGTGGTTTTTATTTCCTTGAATGAATCCTTCAGCTCCAGGAGTTCTGCTGCATTCTTTTTAAGGTATTAATCTCTTTGTAAATTTCTTCCTTCAGATCCTGAATAGTTTTTCTCATTTTGTTGTATCATCTGAGTCTTCTTGCATCTCATTGAATTTCCGTAGGATTGTTGCTCTGAATTCCTTTTCAGTCACTTCAAGGGCTTCTTGCTCTGTAAGGCCTGGTACTTGAGAATTATTGTATTCCTTTGGTGGTGTCACATTTTCCTGATTTTTCATATTTCTATTATCTCTACATTGATGTTTTGTCATTTAGTAGAGCCATTGCTTCTCCTGTTACTCTGGAGTGGGCTTTGACTGCAGACACTTCCTCCTGTGGATGAGTTTTGTATTGACTGTGGGTGGGTGTTGTAGTATTGGTTCCAGGTAGACGCAGCAGTGTAGTCTCTGTGCGGGCACTTCAGGCATATTCAGTGCTGGAGTTGCACGTGAGTGCCTCCATGGCCTAGGCGCTGGGGCACTTAGTGACTCCTTGCTGAGGTTAGTACTCCGTGTTGGGTCAGTGAGGACGCGGGCAAGTTCTTGGGTTCTCAGGAGAAGCACATGGGTCTCTGTTGCTCTTTGGCTAGGATGGGTGACCCTGGGCTGGCTGTGGGCATGTGATAGTGTCCTGTGACCATGATGGGTGCAATAGGGTATATTATAGCTCTTCAGTTTGAATGGGTGATCCTGGGCAGAGTTTCTCTTTTCTTTTTCCTACAGGCAGAGGCTTCCCCTGGTTGGGGGATGGGTTGGTGGTGATTGGGAATGTTTTTCCTTACTCTATTTCAGCGTCCTGGTTTCTGCACTTGTTGGGGTTTCTATGTGTGCCTTCCCCAGATCAAGGCAGTTGTGTGGGCTACACACAGATCTCCCACCACCAGGTGTGCTACCACATGTAGCAGGGTAATTCCCCTGTGGGTTGGGTCACTGGGTCATGGGTCTGCACTTGCTCACCTCTTTCCCTAGGCTCTGCTGGTGACTCTCCTTTTGTCAGTGTGGTTGAGTGGTCGGGGGCTTCTTGCAGCTGGGAGGTCTGTCGTTTCTACTGTAGAAGTGATGACACTGACTTACTGCATGTAGTGTCTCCTGGTAGCTCCATGGCCCCATGGCACGCTGGGCATTTTTCTGGGACGCTTCTCTCTGGTATGAAAGTTTGAGATGAGTGGGCAGGAAAAGCACTCGTTCACATTTACTGAGCACTTTCTGTGGCCCAAGCACTGGTCTAGGCACCGGGAAGACAGCAGTAAACAGGAAAAACCCTGCTCTCGTGGAGTTTTTGTTCTAATGAAGAGAGGTAGGACGAACCAGTACGGAAAGAGTATCCCAGAGAGTGGTAGCGCGAAGGGGGAAACAGTCTAGGAAAAGGGGAAAGGGAGGGCTGGGTGGAGGAAGCTGGTGACTTAGGTGGAAAACCTCACTGGGGAGGTCACAATTGAAGGGGTGGTGCGAGTGTTCCAGGAAGAGAGACCAGCCAATTTAAAGACAAGGGTGTGCCTGGAGCATTTGAGGAACAGCAAAGAAATCCAAGGGGCTGGAGCAGAGGGAGGGAGGGAGAGAAATGGTGGAAGGGGGAATAAGGTCAGAGAGGTCACGGGCCAAATCATAGGGGACCTTGTATGACCCAGCACTCGGAATGAGATGGTGAGCTGGTAAGCATTTTAACTGGAGGGCTTTGGTTGATGTTCGAGGGACAAAGTTGCATCAGGAGACCAGCCAGGAAGCTTCTGCAACAGTCCGGGTGGGGTGACGGTGGTGCAGATCACGTCGGGCCGTGCTGTTCGTCCATGTGCTCGAGTTCTCATCTATTGGATGCTAAGTGTGAGTGAAAGGGAAATGTTGAGTCTGAGTTCAGCGTCTTGGGCCTGAGCTACTGAAAGAGCAGACAGGCCTGGTGACAGGGACAGTGTGCTGGGGCTGCAGAGGGGTTGAAGGAGTGCTAAGCTGCAGTCCCCATCAGAACCTGGGGAAGAAGTGGCCATTGAGGGTGTGAGTCTGGGGTCCAGGGGAGAGGAGGTGAGCAAGGGTTTTGGTGGCACTTGGGCCATCCCCAGTGGCCAGGCTGCATTAGCTTGCCAAGGAGGAGCAGATCCAACGGGTAGCCTGGGCCACCCCCCTGCATGGCAGATGAGGTGAGACCAGCAGCACCTGGAGGAAGCCAGGTGACCAAGGACCTAGACACCAAACCATGACAGGGTTTCAACAAGGAGGAGAGGCCACCCACAAGTACAATGAGGCCTGAGAGCCGAGCGCTGGAACTGGCAACACAGGGTCGCCGGTCGGTTGATGAGAGCATCTTGGTGGAGGGGAGGGTGACAGTCTCGGCGAGGGGGGTGTCTGTGCCCTGCCCCTCCCTCTGGGCTCCAAGGGGACTCTGAGGCAGCCTTTGTCTTGCTAGCTTTGTCCGTTATGCTGATTTTTTTCAATGAACCAGCTTTTGGTTTCATTGATTTTCTCTACTTTTTTCTGTCCTCTCTTTCATTTATCTCCATTCTAATCTTTCTTATTTCCTCCGTTTTGCTAGCTTCGAGTTTAATTTTTTCTTCTTTTTCTAGTTCCTCAAGGTGTGCAGTTATTGGTTTAAGATCTTTCTTTTCTAATAGTAGGCATTTGCAGCTATAAATTTCCCTCTGAGCGCGCCTTCACTGCATCCCATAAGTTTTTTGTTGTTGTTGTTGTTGTTTTTATTTTGTCCTTTTTGAGACCGGCCACACCGCGCTCAGCCAGTGAGCGCTGTGAGTGCACAGGTCATCCCTATATAGGATCCGAACCCGCGGCAGGAGCGCTGCTGCGTTCCCAGTGCTGCACCCTCCCGAGTGCGCCACGGGCTCGGCCCCATCCCATAAGTTTTGATATGTCGTGTTTTCCTTTTCATTTGTCTCCAAGAATTTTCTAATTTTTCTTGAGATTTCTTTGTCCCATTCATTCTTTAAGAGTATGTTGTTTAATTTCCACATACTTGTGAATTTTCTAGATTTTCTTTTGTTATTGATTTCTACGTTTATTTCATTGTGGTCAGAGACAAAACTTTATATGATTTTAATCTTCTTAAACTTATTGAGGGGGCTGGCCAGTTAGCTCAGTTGACTAGAACTCAGCCTTGGAACACCAAGGTCAAGGGTTCAGGTTCCCCTGCTGGCTAGCCACCAAAAAAACAAACAAACAAAATAAATAAATTTATTGGGACTTTTTTGTGGCCTAATATACGGTCTCTCCTGGAGAATGCTCCATGAGCACCTGAGAAGAATGTGTACTGTGCTGCTGCTGGACGGAGTGTTCTGTACATGTCCGCTAGGTCTAGTGGGTTTACTGGATGGCTCGAGTTCTCTATTTTTTTATTCATCTTCTGTCTGATTCTATTTGTTACTAAAAGTAGGGTATTGAAATCTCCAACTGTTATTGTAGAACTGTCTATTTCTCACTTCAATTCTGTCAATTTTTGCTTCATATATTTTGAGGGTCTGAGTGCATAGAGGTTTATAACTATTATGTCTTCTGGCCATACTATACCTTTTATTTATATATAGTGTCTTTCTGTGCTTTTTGTAAAAAGTTTTATTCAAAATCTATTAATGTTAGTTTAGCCACCTCCCTCTCTTTTAGTTACTATTTGCATGAAATATCTTTTTCTATCCTTTCACTTTTATCCTATTTGTCTCTTTGGACCTAAAACAAACCTCTTGTAGACAGTATATATTTGGATCATGGGTTTTGGGGATTTGTTGTTGTTGTTGTTTTAATCTGTTCTGCAGAGCTCTGTCTTTTTTTTTTTTTCCTTTTTGTCTTTTTTACTGACCGGTAATGANTTTTTTCCTTTTTGTCTTTTTTACTGACCGGTAATGGGATCGCAACCCTCAGTGTCACACCCATACCAGGGACCGGCAACGGGATCACAACCCTAAGTGTTGCGCCCGCACCTCGCTCAGCCAGTGAGCGGGAACCGGTCTCCACATGGGATCTGAACCCTCGGCGGGAGCGCCGCCGCACTCTCAAGCGGCGCACTCTCCAGTGCGCCACCGGGCCGGCCCAGATCTCTGTCTTTTGATTGGAGATTTTAATCCATTAGGAGATGTTCCTGGTAAGGAATGACTTATTTCTGCCATTTTCTTGTTTGTTTTCTGTATGTCGCATGTCTTTTTTGTTTCTCAATTTTCCATTTTTCTTCTTCTGTGTTTAGTTAACTTTTTCTTTTTTCTTTTTTTTTTCTTTTTGTCTTTTTTCATGTCTGGCAACGGATCTCAACCCTCAGTGTCGTGCCCATACCGGACCGGGACCGGCAACGGGATCGCAACCCTCGGTG